>NW_018020707.1:2890-207318 GCF_002006095.1 Pseudomyrmex gracilis
GGGGGATATATTGAGTGAATATATTATTTATGGCCTTACAAACAATGGAGCTAAACAAATTTTGTAAATCTTTTCATTGTAGCAATAAAACATATTTAGAAAAACATATATAATTTGTCCGGATTTTGGCGCCGCACCCTGTATAGTCTTGTAAAGAATAACAAATGTTATATGTTAGTCTTGTAAGGTATCTAAACAACTTCTAAAGCTTAAAAATAAAACTCAGAATTGTAAACATTAATTAGTATAAAATGTGTTTATAATGCTGAGTACAAAATAAACATTAACATTATTAGAATGAGAGAATTATATATTTTATTTTTCATGTCTTCTTATTACTAAAATATTTACATGTATATATTACTCATTACTTGGCATTTACTTATTCATCAAATAACATTAAATGTCAAATGTTTCTGTAAAAATAAATTATAAAAAACAAATAATAAAGAATTATTAAACAAAACTTATTTACGAATTAACAAAAAAAAACAGAAACATATTATTAAATGTGGAAATTTGTTATAAGATGTGTCACAAAAATGTTTATTTTTAACGTTCAATTTCCAAAAATAAGTACAATATATGTTTATTAGATTTCATACGTCTTGATCTGAGTGATATTTATTCACCGCGAATGAGTACAAATTTCATTTGAGATATTCGCTTGTTGCAGAAATTTGTTCTGCGCGGATTGTGTCCGTTCTGCATTGCTTTTATTACGTCACCGCGCAATTGTGAATAACTTTTATGAATTACCGTATACGCGGTCTATAAAATCCAATTGGAGCGAATTTGTGCCAAGTTTGCTTTAGAAACACGGTACCGGGGGTTTCTTCCCGTACGAATGTCTGTAACGTTTGCAGAATTCAGGATATAATTCGAGTTGCTACCGGATTGTAGACACTATGTAAAAGAGAGGCGGTAAGCAATCCCGTAAAATTCCTGCTCCGCTACAATACGCATTTCTGTCCCTCTCGCCCAAACGAGATGTGCGTATAATTCTTTTCGAGAGCGCGTAGTGAGAATTTTAACAATCAATGTGACCCGTTTCGAAAAGCTCCGTGGTGGGAGCCATAAATTTTATTAAAATAATATGCCGTATAATGTGTCATCATTTACTTGTGACGCTGCGACGAGAAAATATTTGCGGCATGTTTTTCCATAACGCATGAATTGCACACGGGACAAACATCTGTTTGATGTTTCTCCTTTTTTGCATAGAAAATATTTCGCAAAATATATATTCTTTTCTAAAAAAAATACATTCAACTCACGTGTATTTTCTTCTTTTTTGTGAAAAAAGTGATTTTAAACGCAAATTGAATATTTATTTAGAAATCGATATTTAAAGATAATAGCAAAAATATTTCAAACGTTCTTATATCTACGCTCTATATGTGTGTATATTATTTTCAATTTTATTACACTCAAGAATTTCATGCTTGCAGAACACAGCGAGCACACGCTGCCTCTCACCGATCGGTAATCAATCGTAGCTTCTTTACAATTTCCACGCTGCTTTCCTCAGTTAAATTATTAGAAATAGAGATGCGCGTGCGCGTATACATTGTATATAAAGTTATTTATGGAATTTCTAACAGCGATGCTTCAGAAAATTGAAGTTTTCGAATTACCGGAATACTCTCGCCAAGATTCAAAAGGAAGTGAACCTGCGAACTACCGACTTGTCAAACGCAGAAACACACACACTCCCTTTGAAAGCGACACAATTTGTAAAATGTGCGTACGTGTGCTGCGGTACGTGCGAAAATATATCATTTAAATGGTTGAACGCGAAATGGCGGAATTACACAACGCAAACGTGTGAAGCGACGCGTTACTCTTCCTTCCGCGGCTGTTGATGTACATTAGAAAATCTCCTTGAGTTATACGCGTATATTAATTCAAAAGCTCGGATGTCGCTGCGAGCGCGTGTAAAATGACGGTCTCTCGTTGTAAAAAATCGCCACTAATGACTCGTTTAGCAGTTCGTCGGTGGAGAAGAAGTGACGAGGCGAGAGAAGCGAGATGAAGGAGAGCCGAAAGAGCAAGCCGTGCCGCCGCTGCCTCATTTGTCTCGGACGCAGCCGGCGGTGGAGCTGGTTTAGAAGACGAATATCCGAGCTCTATTTGTCATATTAACGAATAGACAGTAAAAATGGCGACACGTACTAATATCCCTTGATTGTCACGAATTTCTCGAATGTCTCGGTTCCGGCGCCGGAGAATTGCCGGAAGAAGAGCTTCGCGCGAAAAATTCAGCAAAACTTGATGTTAAAAAAAAAGTTAGAAAAGACAAGGTATATATTTTCCTTACAAAGCGATCCGCGTATATGAATTATTACTTTGTTCGTTTATCATTGTTTTTATTATTCATATGTTTTTAATGACATAAGATAAAAACCGTTTAATGTTTCCACTCGCATGTGTACAAAAAGACGCATACACGGTCGATTCAAGCATGAACGTATGTTATCGTGCGGACACAAACGGGAAACATATCCGGTGGTTGAACTTCAACTAAAGATCGTAAAACCGGGCACGAAAGTGCTATGTTGTGATCGTAAGTTGCAGCAACGTTAGTGACGTGATGAGGGCGCGTTGCGAAAATTTGGAAATAGTGGCAACGCGCGCGGCCGCCACTGGCCAAACAGCACTAAAGTAACGCGATATATGCCTGGCCGGCTACAACTTACTGCAATTGCTGACGCTTACGGAATCGTAATGAGAAACTCCGGCGATCGGCGTGACCGGCGTAGCAAAGTCCGTCGTTTCGCTGCAGTTTTGGAGTTAGAAATCAGCGACGGCGACGGCGCACACAAACAGAGAGAGCCTCGAGTAAATTGCGCAGCGAGCCGAAAACATACCGGCAAATTTATGCCGTTGTTGGAGGACGTTTCAGATAACGCGATGACTGAGGACGCGGAAAATGCACGCGGGGAATACTTACGACTTTACGTGCGGGAGAGAAACCTCGCGATTATTGAGTCTAGATTTTGCGAGGCGCGTCGCGGATTTTTTGCGGAAAAAAATGCGACGATGGAAGTTTTATTATCGTTAAATTTATCCGTTACAATTCCGCGAGTTTGTTTTTTTTATGAATCCGTGCGACGGGAAAAAGTTTTTTGCTATTATACGGTCGGCAAGAAAAATTTGTTGAGTCTAATGAATTTTTTGTTCCATCAATAACATGTTTTGTTGGCGTAACAAAAAAAATTCAATAGGTTTAGCAAATTTTTTCCGGCCACTAATTTCGCTAGAATAGCAAAACTTTTTTTTTCGGTGTGCGCTTTAATCAATGTGCGCGCTTATATTTAATGTGTTTCTGCGTTATAAATTTCTCTTATAGGACGTATGTATAATTGCAAATTCTCGCTCAATTTGCAATTCTATAATTGCAAATTGAGCGAGTTGGCATAAAACAATGTAATGAGCGGATGACACACATCAACCCCATGTATACAATTTGATGTTTTTGTGACCAATGTGCGCAGAGGAAAACGTTACCCGTTGATCGCAGCTGTTTCTCTCAATTTAACACGATGATTCTACAATTACGTCCACCCGGCCGAATGTGATCGACAGTTACGTTTCGCTGTTGAAATCTCTCGTTGGCTTTTTNTTTTTTTTTTTTTTTTTGATTTTTTTTTTGTTTTTTTGTTTTTTTAACGAACAATTTCCATTTTTCTCGCGGAACGGAACGTATCGCCGATAATTCTCTTGTTCCGGCATTTGTCAGATCACACGGAAGTGCAACGACAGTTTTATAGGTGCACATCTGTCTTAACACGGCGCGCGGAGGGGTTTCTCCTTTCTCCCGGAGATTCCGCGTACGTGACGCGATTCCGTAAATACGAAGGGGGAAAAGCTTTTCATCTCGAATTCGCAGTCCGCTCCAACGTCGCGCGGTCAGTAGTAAAAATTGCGAGAAACACGCTTGCACAGCTTTCCTATCTCGTAAATCCCCGTTCCTACGTAACTTCATTCACAATAATCGGATTAAGACTCTTACGCAAACATTTGTATAGTCGCGCAACTGTACGCAAATGCGAGGCTACTTGCCACATTTCCGAAAGCTCTTTAGAACGGGAAGCACGCCCTCCCGGTTGTGACACGTATATCAGAAAGTCGAAGGCTTATATATACCCGCCTCAAATTAGCAACGAGTAATTATTGCCTGCAGAATATTAATCTGTCACGTCTCGCGTGTATACGCGCCCTCTCTCGAGTTGCTCTCCCGCGTGTGAGAAATGGGTGTAGACAGGTTTAATTAAACCCCGAGTTGTTATCATGCGATATTTATCTTTTATTTATCGCGTTCGAATCTTTGACGGAAATTTATTAATACCTAAAGTAACAATTACGAAACGACGACGTATGTAACTTTTACGCGGTTTCCGTTGATTTTTTTTGTTCTATCTATAACCTTTTATTTATTTCTCATTTATTGTTTTCACGAGCTTGTGCAACACATGTTTTATCATGGTGAACGATTTGAACGCATGTATAGTTCGTTATGCGTGTCTTTTTATTCGACGATAATTAAATTGAGTCGAAACAAAAAAAAAAGAAGTTCCTCGTTAATCGAGATTGCGGCTTGCGTAACATACAATGACGTCTTGGTCTTTTTGTTTTGTTTTGTTTTTTGTTTGTTTCTTTGTTTCTTTCTTTCTTTTCTTCGCATCGCAACGGAAGTACGAAGCGTTCGTTTCGTCTTTTCTACGTCGTTATCGCAAACGGTAAGCGTCGCGATGCCTCGGGGCCGTCATTACGCGCGGCGCAATGCGCGATTTCATTACCGGGGCGCCCCCGCTTCAGGATTACGCTCGTCCCGACGCTGGTATTGCACATTGTATTTCCCGCGTTATGCAGATGCACCCTTTGCATTACGACGTCAACGAAAGACCGTGGAATCTGTATTAACCACGGAAATTCCAGAAACGTGATTACGCGCAGTGCACCTTTCGCGCTATCGGCGGTATATTCTCGGTAAAATACTCGCGCGGTAACATGCAGCCGAGGTGGAAAAATCTGCCGGAGTGAAAGAGCCGGAGAGAGATGTTTTTGACATTTGCCGCGCGCGCGCGTCGCGCGAAAACATCTCGTAAACGAAAATACGTTCGGAAAATTGTACAAGAAAATCGCGAGTCTTTTTTAAAGTGTAAATTCTCCGGTAAAATAACGGAACATTTGAATAAAAATGGGTTGCTCTACAAGTGTGAAGAAGATTGTTAAGAAACTGTCTTTTTTTTTTTTTTTTTATTACTTTGCAACAATTTCGCAGTCGCGAGAGAAAGAGATAAAGCTTCTCGTTGTTAAACACAATTTTCGTTGATTCATTTTTGTTCATTTATCCAGTCTTAATTATCTCACCTGACTTTGTGCCAGGAATTTTATAATGATGAAGAATAATGAGAGATCATTAGTACTTGTTAGATGTAATAGATAGTCAAGTTTTACGGAATGCAATTAAATGCGATACACCTGATATTACTTCGCATTCGATAAAAACTACTTCCGGTGCAGTTTTCAATTTTCCTGCGCTGTTGCGCGCGAGATAATCGATGTATCGCGCGCGAGCACGATATTTTTCTCTCGCGCTAGACGAAGAATGAGTTGCGAATTTGATTACATCTGAATTAATCCGACGAAATTAGAAACTCGTCGTCGGAAACAGCTGCTGCGCGCTAGCGCAAAAAGAAAAAGCGATGCGCCGACATAAGCCAGTTTATAAATCGTCGCGTCGCGCAATCGTCACGGAAAATATCCATCATTTTGCGTTTAACGCGGAACAAGCACGGGAGAAACGAAATGTATTTCCCGCACGCCCCGACGATTCGTTCGTGAACCAAGTGCATTCTGCGCGTATTGCCCGGCGACTAGTGTCGTGTACGCGCGACACGCATTCCGCGCGAGAATTCCAGCGGGAGCGACAACGACGACGACGACGACGACGACGACGACGACGGCAGCCGCCGCCGCCGAGTCATGAATTTAACATAAGAAGGTAGATAAAGGATCTCTTTCTCTCTCTCTCACTCTCTCTTTCTTCTCTCTTGAAGAGAGGGGACGTACGATCGTCGCTCGGCGCGAAGCGAGTGCGAATTCGAAATACGAGGCGAGGATATGTATGTACGTACATATATATATATATATACATGCACGCGCGGCACATGTACGCGAATAATATCAGATATTTCTGAGAAAAACGCGTACGTCGAAAGAAATACGGATTATTTTTCGCAGAGACGTCGTCGTCGGGGAAAAGAAACCCTGAGGAGACATCAATGTCGACGTTCTTCTCGAACGAACGCGCTTATCGGATGCACTTTCACGGAGTGTTCGTGAAACTCGTTACGTGATGACGTTCAAGACGTCGGTCGTTTTTTCGTTCGTGGCAAGCGCGCGCGTTGTTTCTCAATGTTATTTTCGTTCGGTGAACACAATCGTCCGATTCCGAGCGGAATATCCGCGGCTGCACTCGGGAAGACTTGTAAGTCGCCATTGTGCCAGATAAATGTAAAAATCGAGATACGCCACGTAGGAAGAATGGTAATATTACCGCTAGTGAGATGAAGAGAGAGAGAGAGAGAGAGAGAGATTTTCTGTGTTTTATGTATTCATGAAAAGATAAGGAAACGTAGGAAAACACGGTATTCTGTACACCACGCGTTTTGTGGTCGAATATTTGGCAACTGTTAACATATTTGGTAGACAAGTACATGTTATTACTTTTTGTTACGCTCATACTTTGGGCGACTTTGTTGTTTTATCTATTCGCTACTGACAAATTCTTATATGTAATCCTAAAATTTCGTTCAGAAATAGGGGGATTTTATACGTAGTGCTTGCCACAGAAGGCACAAAGCACACCGTGTCTGCCCCGCCTCGTGTGGGCGCGCGAGACTTCGTTGAACTATCACGCCTCTTGATATCACGAGTAGAAGCCTCTCGATAAAAGTGGTTTTCTCTTATCAAATGACAATAAAATTCCAATATACGCTTGCGCGTCAATTTTATTGCAATTTCCGCGTTGATCTTTCCCCCTCCTCCTCCCCCATCCCATCAAATTATTGGAAGGCGCACTGCGTATTTTTATGTAAAAATAGAACAGAGAGAACAGAAATAAAAACTGAACAATAGATCGAAAACAAAAAATCCAACAATTAAATCCAACATTTCGATAATCATTAATTTTTGTGCGTGGTATTAATTTGTTGAAAAAGATGTAACAATGTGTGTTATTTATTTTATTTTATTTTTTTCATTCTCATATAAATCATATCGTACAATTTCTCATTTGTATAAAATATAGATCGTTGCCGTTTATAAATAAAAATCGTAGTTTTCATTTGACCTCAGATTTAGTTCGTGAAATTTTTAGTGAAAAATTTTCGCCATACATACACATGTTCCATTACATCTGAAGCATTCGAAAGCCGCCAGTGCGACGGCGGCAATTTAGCATTACGCGCGGGATGTCGAACATAACGACAGCATAAAAGTCCCTCGAGTGGAGCTTAGCTCATGAAGGTTCCATCGTACGGCGCGCTGACAAGTACGACGTCTATTCTTCGTACGTCGACGGGCTATAGACCCGCGAAATCATGCCCACCTCCGCGATGACAGTCGAATAGGCGGATTATTAAGATATCGAAAAGCCTGTCTCCGATCAAGTCGAGAGAGAGAGAGAGAGAGAAAGAGAGAGAGAGAGAGAAAGAGAGAGAGAGAGAGAGAGAGCGACGGAGAGTGAGAGAAAGCAACGGAGAGGGAGAGTTCAATAAATTTTCAATGCCTGGCAACTGGCAGACAGAGAGAGGGGTTGGGAAGGGTGATGGTTGCTGGATCGGATCTTCTGCTGCTTCGGGCGCGGTGGATGAAACTAGTAACCCCCGAGAACCGAAAGCAGACTCACTCCCTGATTACCATCGTATTAGGTTTTCGATGAGATCTTCTCTTCCTTCTTCACCTCGAAAAGACTTTCCCTTTGCCGCGCCTGAGCCGTAATGAAACCCCTTTTGCGCGCGACGTTACAAGGACTTATGTTCTTCGACAGATCTCGTTCGCCAACAAAATATTCCATCTTCGACTTCGCCATTTCTCATCTCTCGACACCTCCTCGACAGCGGCTCTTCCGCGAAGGCTTTTTCCTTCTTGCGCGTGTCGACGAGACGAGAGAATCGAGAAGGGAGGTTTATCAAACCCGACACGTGGAATTACGCTACTTTACATTTCAAATGATAATAACAATCGCGAATAGCAAGAAAAAGATTAAAGTTATCTTGAAATAAATATAAAGAAAGAGAAAGAGAGAGAGAGAAAGAGAGAACACGCGAAATATCACGATGAGTTTCTCGATTTTCTTTACGTTCGCACATTTTTCCCGTCCGAATGTATTTCTAGCGAAGCGATGACAGAAGCACCTATAAAAGTATCAGAAACGGGAAAGCGTGACGCAAGTGAGTACGAATATAAGAGTATACGTACATACATACATACATATATATATATATACTATATGTATGAAGAGTAGCTTATCGTATAGCGCACTATTTTTCGGATTAGATCTTCTCCCACGCTACGCCGGATTGGATCTCGCGCGGCAGTAAAATTTAGGGTGAGGAACGTGAGTAAGATGCGTCTAGCGCTGCGAAACGTGACACCATACCTGCGTCTACGGAACTCGATAGAAAGCGTTTCAGACATCTTACGTGAGCAAAAGGTCGAAGAAGACGGCGGCAAAAAAAAAAAAGAAACACATACGGAACAGAATTGCTTTTCAAAAAAAAATCACACAAACGGACAGATCGGACGTTCTATACTGCTTGCTGCAGCAAATGAAGAGATGTGTGTGTGTGTGTGTGTGTGTTTTATATTTTATCGGAGAGAAGAAGGATTATATCTTTTAATGAAAACGACGAAAAACACACGATGAACGCTCTATGTACATACGTAAAGAGATCTGAGAGTAAAAATTTAAAAAAATTGAGCGAGGTGATTTCGCGAAGAAGTGTCGCGAAATTCAGTTGTGGAAGATTTACTTCCCAAAGAAGCGCGGGATTTAATATTTTATCTAAAACAAGGATCGAGTTCTCCAGATGTGTTCTGCAGATTTGGCACGCGGATGCTTTTTAATTTACAGCATTCAAGTGTCGTCGGAAGATGTGTATCGCAATACCGCGTTGCCAACGAAGAATATAAACGGCGAGAAGTACAGCCGGGACCCGGGAACCGTCACGTGCGAATTTGTGAAGATAGTTCCCGGTCCGACGTACACGCGTTTCACGACGGTTTGTATTAAATTCTCGCGCGAGAAACGCACGTCTCTCTCTTAAGTATAAAGGTACGTCCGTTTGATACGGCACGCTTGTATCTACCGGAAAAAGAATCGTGTATGCGATTGACAGAAGTCAATTGAAAGTTTAGGCGACCGTAACGCGACACGATAATTCGAGACGATTAGTCGCGCGCATGTTGCATCCTTCCTGTAATTAAGTATCATAGCGAAGAGAGAAGTTGATGTTTCAGTTCTCCGAGTGCGATTGTAATAAATGTACACTTACAGAACATCATTACTTATTAGCGGTGTAAAAGTATATAAATTCAGTTTTTGAATTAAATAAAAAAATAAAAGAATAAAAAATTAAATAAACAAATACACAAAAATTAAACGAGCAATATCACACGTTTTTTTAACTGTGAATTCAGTTATTTTAATTCAATTATTATTTTTAACGTAAATTCAATTATTTAAGCCGCGGTGAAATATGATCAAACCCACGAAACTGCCACATGCCAGCCGGGAAGCAGAAACTATACATATATACTATACCTACACACAGAACTGATCAAATAAGAGATCATTTATTTGTAGAGCGGTGTGTGCGCGATCGTAACTACACCACAATGTTATTTTACCATATCCACAAGTACGTATATTATAAATGGCCAACTTGCAGTGCCACCGCCAGTTCTCCACGACTACCCTCCATCCGGTACGTACATGTCGTGTAAGAAGGAGAAACTCAACAGTCGACACGACGACGGTCTATAGTGTGTAATACAGAAGTATGTGAGTGCACGGGAAGGTTAATGATGCTCCTCGGGTTTGCAGTTGTAGCGCGGCTTCGCTCCAAGTTTGCAGCGCCGACCGATGGGAGTAACGATTTCGCGTGCCCGTTACAGAGTGTGCGACCATAGATTGGAATCGACGTATAAACGATACCGCACGTCGTGTCGGTGAGGCGCGCCCTGAATTTAGCGAGAAACTCTTTTCACCCTTTTCTACCTTTTCCCCATCGAGGGGGAGAGAACGCGCCATTACGGCGCAACTGTGAAACGTAACGAAGTCGCGTAACGTTACTTCGTTTTGATGTTCATTGAATTTCAATGACGCTCTCTCTCTCTCTTTCTCTCTCTCTCTCTCTCTCTTGTGGCGGAAGATTTCGCGACACGCGCGTGTTCCTCCCTCGAATGTTTATTTAACGTAATATCTCGCGCTTTGAGCGGGGTATTTACGCTTCGCGTCTTTATCTTCTTCGACGAGCACGTCGCTCGTATAAACGGACGCTGGGTCGGCTCGTAAAGAGCGCCGTAAAAAGCGGGAGCGCCGCGCGAGTATCCTTGACAGAGACCAAGAAGCGTCATTTCTCGAAGTTTGAGGGCAACGACACATTATAGCGGAAACTTTGAGCGCGCACGTATTGCGAGATTGCGGCAGAAGGTTAACTGATTTCAACGAGGCACGCGCGGCGATGATTATTGTACGCGTAATAATAGAATCCGCGGCGCGGACACACGCGAGTGAGTCGTCGCCTCACGCAATCCATTCTGTATATCCGCGTCTGTAATAATCACCGGACGAGAGCGCGAGGATATGGACCTCGCGCACGGTCCTTATTAATGCGACGTGATTGATTTACCGATCACTCGAGATGTCAATTCGATGGTTCGAAACCATCAGAGCGGGAAGAGAGGAGGGTGAGCTTCCATTACAACGCGGTCGCGTCGCGTTTCCGGGCTGCGGAATCGTCGTCGTCGGCGTCGTCAACGTCGTCGTATGCCTGATGTATCCATTGTTACATGCTGACATGACCTGCGCGCGCGTTGCAAATTGCAATACATCAGTGTGCGTGTATGTGCGCGACACGTACACGTCGAACCCGGGCGCACAGGGCGTTAGAAATGACGCGGTCCCCGTCACTTACGAGACGATGTAATTTCGGTATGAGCTACTGCGCTTCTCGCCGCGGTCCGTGCCGCATTGTCTGACAAATACGTGCAATGACGTGCCCATTGAGAGAGAGAGAGAGAGAGAGAGAGAGAGAGAGAGAGAGGGAGAGAGAAAGAGGAATAGAAAGAGAGACAGAGAGAAAGAGAGAGAGAACGAGCTTGAAACACGTTTTTACTACGAACAACAAAAGGTATATAGATAGTGGTTTTCCCATTTTTCGCGTCCGACACATCGATTCAATATATCTCTCTCATTCTCTCTCTGTTTGCCCGGCTATTATTTTTAGTCTCCATGCCACGTCGTTCCGTACACGTTTGTTTTTGGTATAAAAGCATTAAAACGATAAAATAAACGTGAGTTTAGCGATAATTTCGTCAGCGATAATAAGTGCAAAAGTGTACTCGATAATTTAATATAAAATCGCGCGAAACAAATGTTACAAAACAGAACGGTATATTAAGGTCAAAATATATATAGGTATGTGCACAACGTAATCACAATTAATGAAAAACAAATCGCACACACACACACACACACATATATATGTGTATATATATATATATATATATATATATATATATATATAATATATATGTGCATGTTGTTTTATATTAATATCGCGCTGTTGGATTAACGACAGCGCAAAAATTATTTCGCCGGTGATCTCTCGCGTTATACCCGTTATACTTGAATATCTCGTAAACTCGAATTTGTTATACGCAACATCAAATACCTGTTCTCGCGATCATTTTTCGTTTGATCTCTTTAGTATAATAAAATTTACATGAGAATCGCATATAATATCATATAATACATCTCATTTGCACGAAAGGTGGATTTAACCGGGAGAAAAGCGGCGAAAGAATAACGCGCGCGCGACGGAATCGAATGGGAAATCCCGCTGCGAATCTCCAGCAGTGCGGGAGATCGCGTTAAAATAAATCGAAAACCTTATGTAAGCCAAGGAAAAAGTAAACTGCGATACACACAAGCTGGCGACGAGATGAGATCGGACGTGAGACCGTTGTTATCATCTCTGTAAAGATAGCTCGCCGCGCCACTCTTTCTGCTGGGATGACTATGATACGGCCATGAGAACTTCCCGTACTTTATACACTATACAGCACACGTCGCAACATTTTCTCAATTTCTCTCATCTGCTGATTTTTTTTTCAAGTTTTCATACATCCTAGATTTTTTACGGCCTTTGTTTTACAACAGAGAGAGAGAGAGAGAGAGAGAGAAAGACGAGGAAACGCGCGCGTTTTATAATTTTATACGCGCCGTTTTCCCCCGTTTTTTAATTTAAATCTTAATTATTTATTAATGTCGAGAATTGTCGCGAGAAAACGCGATAAAAAAAAAAAAAAAAAAAAACATAGAGCGCAATTTAGCGTAAATGAAAAATCGAAAGAGGTGAAATTAGCCGTCCCGGGTTCTTTGTGCGTGTAATTATGATCCTTTGATCCCTTTTTTGAGCGGTGAGAGAGGGATTCGGCGCGAAACAAGAACTCTCTCATGAATAAATTCACGATCGATGTAACGATGTTCGCCTTGATCCTTCATTTTCGTTCACGTGAATCGAGCCCGAACTGATCGTCGTTCGGGCAATGTTACGGGCGAATGGACACAGCAAAACAACTAACGGTATATTTTGTGCGGGCACACAATTATATGAGGAAAAAAAAAAACACGATAATGATATTTTTATCGGAAAATTGAAATTGTCAAAAGAACGGGGGAAATGAATAATATAACATCGCGCATGTAACGGCTCGTAAAATAATCGCAAGCTATGTTTGCGGAGTAATTGCATCACTTATTCATGAAATGTTCTGTTCTTGGCCGTCACAAAGGCAACTCGAGCTTTTGATAATCTCTCTGTTAACGAGAAACCTAACGAGAACAACGCCGACGCAACTGCATTATAGTCCGGGCTTTCCGTGTGCCAATCAGCCGCGTTCGGAGTTGCGCAAACTAGCTGATTACAATTTTTGTGTGTACAAGAGTCCGTGTGTGCGTATTTATTCTGTGTGATGTATTTATTATCTGTTGAATATCGAGCGAAAATAACGAACCGTAACATCAGACATATATAAACACAGACATACGCATTTTCTTTTTCCACACACGCGAGAAAATGTATTACTTTAATAACATTTCGCGTCTCCTCGAGACTTTTTCTCATTACGCGATAAGAGTTGTGATTTACGTGAGTTTTGCTTAACTTTTGATATAAATTACAATTTATCTCGGCGCTCTCTCTCTCCGCAATTGGTTTTATTTGGACACGGCGGACGAAAAAAAAAGAAAAAAAAAATAAAATAAAATTACGGCAATTGGTGCCGGATGCGCGCGAACAAATTTGCGCTTTCATTGCATTCGAGGGCGGGATGTAAATGAGTGCACCCGCGCCGCGCCCAAAGGGCCAAATTTATTCGCGTCATGAAAATTATTTCACTCTCGGCGTTACTGCCCACTCGATCCATCGTCGGCACCTGTGCCGCGCTTCAATGGAATCACTCGGTCGCGGTAAATGGAAAGATTGAACCGGCTTCTCTATTTTACTCTCGTTTATCGACGTGTCTCCTCTCTCTCACTCTTTTACTCTCGCTTACATAAACGCGCGCTATTTCCCTGTTTTTTTTCTTCCTCCGGCCGCTTCTTTCAAAACCCAGGCTATCTTGCACTCTAGTTTGCACGGCGGAATCGATCCGTGCGTGCATGTCCCTAATGCTTATCCATACGCGTTCAACGATTCTTCCTCTTCGTAGATCCTCGTCCCGGGTTTCCGTCGCGATCATTGGAGAATCCTCGCGATCACATCAAAGCGAAGTGTTAATTCGCACAGATAAAACTGAAAAGCGGGAAACGGTGGAAATGTGAATTCTCACTCGCGAGCTCCGAAAGTGAGAGAAATTAAAGAGCCCCGGTGAACTTCGGGGCTCATAAAATCGAACATCGGACGGAAATGCCAGAAAGCGTAGCGAGAGAATAGAATATGGTTAAGTGTAGCCAGGGGAAAAAAAATGAAAAAATGAGTAAAGCGGAAGAGAAGAGAAAAGTAGGAAGAAAAGTGTAACGAGAGAGAGAGAGAGAGAGAGAGAGAGAGAGAAAGAGAGAGAGAGAAAGAGAGAGAAAGAGAAAGAGAGATAGAAGAAAAAACCGGCGGTGATGAACGACCGAAGACAAAGTTAATTTCTTCGCGTTTTAATTATAACGACGTCGATAATAATATTATACGAGCTTGATATCCGACGGTGCATAAAAATCCTTTTGCCGGCAAGTCTCGCGGATTTACGACCAATGGATCGTAACCGTGAAACACGAAGTAGGACGAACATTTCGAGTGCGAGAGCGAAAAGAGAACGCGGTTAATTAAAATAATATTTCCGTAACCTATCTTGCGCATATCTATACTAGATTCGTTCGTGTGCGTGTGTGTGTGTGTGTGTGTGTGACCATCGGCTGTACGCCAGCGCGTTCTGAAGACTTTTTTCACAGTCACGAAGTCAAAAGCGCGGCGATATATATGTATATCGTAAAAAGTGCAGTTATCGCACATGTGCCTCGCATTCGCGTTAACAGGAACGGTATTTTGTTGCCCGGCGTGACTCTTATCAAATTTTTATCTTACAAACACACACACAACGAGATTTAGAAAGATTATAAATTTAAAGAAATTATAATAATATAAATTTAAAGAAAAGTTAAATTAGACGAACGTGCGCACGTTCGAGAAAGAAGAACGCAACCGAAGCTAGACGCAACAATGAAGCCAAGTGGTTAACCTGAATCGATAATTGAGCTTCTAATTATGCTCGCGCCGCTTCATACATTCGTTGTTTCTTTCGCGAGTTTTCTCTTCGCGGATCTTCCTTTCTTTCTTTCTTACTTCTTTCTTTCTTTTTTTGTTATTTCGTCTGCGTTCGACAGTGACGGTTTTTCTCGGTAAGTCCTCTCGTACCTTCCAAACGATATTTTCTCGAAAGTGCTGAGCGACTTCAGCTTCTTTGTACTACGTCGTACTTTTAACCCATCCGCGGGGATTCTTTGTCCTCTTGTAAGAATAAAGACGACGACGACGACGACGACGACGACGACAAAAAAAAAGGACTGTTTCCGAGACGGAGCCCCCGATCTTACTTAGGCAGCCACGAATGAATGCTCCCAATAGACTTTCACGGGAGGTTTCCACCGTGATAATTGCGACTGTAACACGAGCGTTGTTTTAATGAAACGATCGATTGATCTCTCTTGCCCGCAATTGCGGATCGTTCCTACTCGCGCGTAACGAACGGACGCAATTAAGGTATAACGTCATATTTTTTTTTTTCGCGGAAACTTTAATTGCCGAACACGTCAGCGGGAATATACCGCGGTGTGTTTGAAATTCACGAGAATATTAATCCAACGAAAACAACCACGTAAACTAATTCTCTGAGCATCTTTTTTTTTTTTTTATTTATTTTTTTTTATTTTTTGAGCGTCTCTTTGAAAACACATTTTCTTTCCGTCTATCCTCGGTTAAAAAACTCGAAATGTAATAATATTGTAATTTCCGCGCATCTGTTACGTTTCAATTCTTCATCGCTGTGTGCAACAACGAAAAAAACCCTGAATATCTACGTTCCATTTAACGCGCTGCGCGGGCTCTTTTGCGCGCGGTCGCCGAGAAAGATCCTTTCACAACCGAGTTGGGTGAAACGACGCGCTTTGAAAAGTTCGCGCGAGCACACTGTGAACGCGGTAATCGAACAGTGTGCTCGGGCGAATTTCGCTCGGGGATGTCGCGCGAAATTTCCCGCGGCGTATATGTCCGAAACCGAAAAATTGCCTAACGGTGACGATTCGCTCTACCGGCAACTCTCTTTCTTTCTCTCTTTGTTTCTCTGTTTCTGTCTCTCTCTTTCGGTCTTCCGCTCCGTCAGAAAAGCGAGAGCTGCAACCGCGTGTGGAATGTGCAGGAGAGATGTATGCGACTTGAATTCATTACGGGCATCCTTTAAATTCGCGAGAATTTATCACAACCCGATAACTCATTCGACCGTGGTCTTGCCCTCGAGTAAGCTCGTCCCGGCTTAGACACAACGTCCGATCATCTTTCAAAGATGTGAGCACACCATCCGCTGCAACTTCCTCTTCATCGATCTGGAAAAGAAATCACTCTTGCCGGTAATTCTCAGAGGAGAGGAGGGCGAAAAAATGCGCAGACACGCACGCATTGCTGATGGACTAACACCGTGATACACTCGTTCCATAACTGTCCTCCGCGGGCTATCGATGTATCGCGAGACGAGGGAGCTTTCAAAGGGCTTGCTTGGGTGTCGTCGACTTGTCTCTCGTGGTTTCAAACGGTTCTGAAAGATTTTTTTGTCGGAGAAAAATCCTCGTTCCGACGCGACAAAGGAGCGCTAATTGAACGACATCACGTTATCAGAAAGTGTAACTCTTGTGTAAAATAAGTAATTTCGCTAAAGTTTCTTTTTACGTTTTTGTTACACTCGATTTTGGATTTTTGCAAGTTGTTCTTTTCTCGAGAAAAGATTGCCTCCGCGGAGCAAAGGCGGAGAAGAAAAATCTCATGCTAGAAAATACAACACCTGAAGCACTCTTGAAATATTATTGATCTCTCCCGGACAGCACTGCGCATTCGCTGCACATATCTCACGTGGTGGTGCGAGTGCAAGGGAAGCGCGCGGCACTTGTTACCACGTAACACACGTAGCAAACGTAAACCGCGCCATTCATATACCCGCGGATGGTTACGATAAAGAGAAACGACGTCGCCGGGGAATCCCCGGGAAGAGTTGTGTCGTTCTTTCGAAATCGAGAGGTCTCTTCAACTTTAAATCGACGCGTGCGCGCGCGCGCGCACGAGTAGTATATGCTTCCCCCATTCCTTCCTTTCCTCTGTTGAGGCGTGCGGGGGTGTGTCTTTCCCGGATCTTACCCTAAGTTACTGCACGTACGACGGGGGTAGTAAATTTTCGGGAGCTATCTCGAAGCGCCCGCGAAACTATTCCACGTAAGGATCCGCCGGGTGGTTAAAGGTGGCGTGGAAGCAGAACGTGTAGGGATATAGAAATGCTCTCTCTCTCTTTCGAAGGATCAGCGATTTCCGGAAACGAGGCCGAAAGGAGATTACGTATGTGCCAATACTCGCGGAATCCGGCGAGAGGACCCCCGGTCTTTTGCCCCCCAGTCCTCTTATTCGTTCCCTCTCTTCGTCGTTACTCCTATAGTAGCGACTGCCCCTGAGACGTAGCAGTTTCGTTGATCGAGTCTGTCGTTTCTCGCCGGAATATCTGACATTTGTTTCCGCCGAGAACCAATTGTGTGTATGCGTGTGTGTGTGTGTGTGTGTCTGTCTCTACCTTTCTCTTTCCCTCGCGTTTCCGGGCGTTACCCGCTCCCGGAGCTCATGTGACATAACGAACGTATTTGGTATTCGTCACGGCTGCGGGCATCGATTCACCGGGCTACGCGTCCTTTACGTTGGCCACGTCGGGAACTACAAAGCGGATATCGAATGGCTTTGCTCTATACATGCGAAACCCGGCGCCGCATTTCTAGTCGGTATTCCATACTACCACTTTTCGGATAGTCCCGGCGAGTGGTTCCCTCTCGCTATACTCCGGGAGTGAATAATTGTGAAATATGACTTTGTCACGGGAAGAGAGATTTTAACCGCAATCAGTTTCACGCGCGCGCGCACACACACACATACCCCGCGGTGTAAAACGCGAAATAATCAGCGTGATGCGGCAATAATAATCTGACAGATATTCCGCGCGAAATACATCTCTCTTCTGTCAGATTATTTCGATAGACTGCGCGAAAATAATTCACAGTACGTCAGGTGCGTTGAAAACTTGCCGCGCTAATATCGGCGCTTGAAATATTCAAATCACGCTCCCACCTAAATGTCTCGGAGTCTCTCTCCGAAATCGAGGTTATTCCAGACGAATGCCACGCCGCCGCCACCGCGTCGTCGAGCATAGACGAAAGGAAACACACGAAAACGTATTCCTCGTGTCTCGGTTAATTCGACTGGCACAGCCACGAAAGCTCAAGCCCAAAGCTTGCCAATTTGGATTCTGTTGTTTCTTCGCATCGGTCGGAAAAAAAAAAAAAAATAGCGTAACAATCAGTTCCAGCCTTTCGTCAATTCAGTCGATTCCAGCCTTTCGTCACAATTTCATTGGCATACCAAATGCTCGTAGACGGCATCGCTCTTGAAAGACATCTTTGACAAGCGAATTTCTTTCTAGCGAAGCCAGCAAAAAATTGCTGTAACAGATCCTTCGAATTTAACGACGTATTGTGACTGTAATACATGGATATATACTGTAATATATAGATATATATGTATATATATATATATATATATATATATATATATATATATATATATATATATATATATATATATCGAAGTTGTATATCGAATCGTGTATGTGCAGACAGTAACGCACTTCCACGTAATTACGTGGGAACGAACAGATCAGAACTTGTTTGGCGCTATACGCCTACAGTAGATGTGAATATGTAACTCAAGACATCGTGTCGCGGCGAAAGCCGCGTCTGTGAAGTTTCAGGCCACCGTTACATGACTAATCCCTAATATGAGGGCCCATTAGTAATTAGCGTAATTGGACTTGAGGTGTAACGTATAGTTATATAACGTATTGTCTATGCAATTATACCACACTATTGTCAAGTATCTTGCAAACTTGCGTGTGAGATATATATGTAAATTATGTGTAAGATCAAATACAAAGTAAAGCAATTCGATCGATCGTCATTGGTATATTACGCGATTCGTCAAAGTTTTTATCAACACAAACGAAACGTTTCGCGATAACGAAAGCACTTGGCAAATTTTCATTAATCTCAAAGCAGCAATTATTCATGAAGGTATAAGTGCAATCGACTCTTCCCCTTCCTCTTCTCCCGGGATAGAGAGGATGATTACAGAAGGGGATGCTCATCGGAGTGATCTCCGAAGCGTCGCGCTTTCGGAAAACCAAACCGCGAGCGAGCCCGAGAATAATGCAAAGTTAGATAAACTCTGTCTTTCGAAGATCTTCCACGCAAATCTCGGGGAACGCGATCGCGGTCCCAGATCTAAAGCGAATTCTTGGAAGCTCCGTTTAGAGACGCGGCCAGAGACCGGCGCAAAATTGGAAGGTGGTAATCCGAATCGGGACACCCGGAATTCACTTAACCCGCCAGTTTCTTCAGAGATTCTTCGCAGCCACTTCTAGTAGGAGATCCTCCAAGTGAAAACGTTCGAAAGAGGATAGGCGCTGCGGAAATTGGTAGCTTCTTCGACGCTAGCGAGCGCGGTCCCGGCTTTGCTTTCCTCCCGCGGAGGAACAAAGGTAAACCGGTTAAAAGGCGATGCACAGAGAAGCAATATCCGCAAGCAGTCGGATTTCTGTGAGCAAAAGAGATCCTGCCCGAGAGATCAGCCGTTTTAAAAGGAAAGTCCGCGTCTCTCTTCTCTCTCTCTCTCTCTCTCTCTCTCTCTCTCTCTCTTTTTCTTTCTCTGTCTTTCTCTCTGACAAAATGAACGTGATACGCGCGCGCTCAAAATATAGTCGTCGAGATTCAAAACGTCAATTCACTGCACCCCCTCTCTTCCAACGCAAATATGACAAATATATATTCTCTTTTTCTTTTTTTTTTTTTTTTTAATTCAAACGTTCTCAAACTTTATTTCACTTTGCTAACTAACTTTTTATTTTACGCGCGCGCGTACTTTGAAATATTTTAAAATAATATTCTCTCTGGAGGGGTGAGCGCGCGAGAAATATACCAAGTATGTAAAGTATGTATTACACGTAGTGCGGGAGCAATTTTTCTCCGACGACCGAAAAAGGTGCTCTACGTAACATCCCCGAGGCAAAATGCCGTTATCACTCACTATATAGGAAAATATGTATACATGTTATAAAGAAAATATGTATATATATATATATATATATATATACATATATACATATATACATATATATACATACATATATATATATACACATACATACATACATACACACACATGTATGTAATTGAATGAAAACTCGTACGCCACTATCGACCTCGTAAACTGCAAGCATTACTACGAACAAGGGGAGACAAATCGTTCGCGGAATCTCTCCTCCAGAAACTCGATTACTCGAGTTGAATTCCGCACATGTCGATGCGCACCATTTACCGTGTATGTATCGGCGCGTTTGCCGGTATCTTTTCGATTTTATTTTGCTACTTGCTCGCAATATTCCTTCGAACATTTTTCCCGATCGATCGTGATCGCAAGACACATCAAACTTTTATTCAATTTTTCTTATGTGCGCGTGTGTTTCGCGAACAACAACACAATTGTCGTAAAAAAAAGAAACTCGAGAATATTGCCGTTGCGCGCTCTCTCTCTTTCTCTCTCTTTATGACGCGCGCAGATTTATTAATCAAACACCAACATATTATTATACAGCAAACTAAATACGCACAACAATGTGTGCGTTGGCAAATTAATTAAACGAAGCAATGTGAAAAATTAATATTGCGGAAATGTTAATTGCGCCACAGTGGCAAATACAATTGTAATTATGAATGAGGCCTAATTACGAATTACACAATATTCTTAGCGAGCGGCTGAACCGTCAGAATGATAACGCCAGTGCCAATCAAACTTAATGAGGGCTGTTATCGCATCGTCCCAGCGGCCGCCTGACCTTAATACCCCCGTGCAAAGCACTATTCGTGCCTGCGACAGTTCACGCACTATTACACGGAATTCTATCAATTACGACCGGATAACTAATTGTCGCGTACAATCGCAATACGATTCTGTCACCGCGTTTGACCGTTCGATAATTTATCTCCGAATAATGCCAACTCCGATTTGCCGTTTTCTCGTCGCTTGTCTCGCATTATTAGATTTTCGCGCGCTATCTTCAATTTCTCCGTTCTACACTCGGTTCTCATCCGAATTCGCGACTCTCTCTCTCTCTCTCTCTCTCTCTCTCTCTGAGCCTCAAGAAAATCACCGCGCGGGTTGGTGTATTTGCAAGATAAAAAGTTCTCTCGCTTTTAAAGTTTTCTGCGCGCGTGATTTGCAATCAGATCGCATGAACGCTCTGATAAACGGACCGCGATTCACGGTACGTTTAACCGCCAAATGTAATGCGTGGCAAACAAGTTTCGCGCGGAGTGCATGGAATAGCGCGTAACGTTAACGGGATAAGTTATGCCACGCACGAGGGGGAGGAGGAGGCCGCTTTTCAAGGGAGAAAAAGGAGGTAGGTAATCTTTCAGGATGTGCAGTCAGAACTCGCGCGGGGGAAGAAACATATCGCGGATGCCGGTTTTATGACACTCCGCCTATCTACATATCGTAACCGCGACGAGGTTTTATACGCGACGACGCGGCGGCGGTATATTTCTTGAAATTATGCGCAGTTTACGACGAGAAGCGCGCGATACAATGGCCACTTTGTGTCGTAAAAACGACGCCGCGAGTTTCAGTTTCGACTGACACCGCCACCCGGAGTGGTTGCGGAAAATTAATCACCCTCGTATATCTAATACTCGCTCACTCACTCACTCGCACGCGCTATCGCTAACGATAAAGGTCGCGCGATAAATCTGGTGATAAACTGACTTTCCAAATTTTCTCTACCACGCTCTAATATACTTCGCTAATATACTTCGTGCAGATTAGCATGAAAGAAAAGTTGTTTTGTTAAGTAATGTCTGGGAACCAAATTGTCTAAAAAACCAAATTCGAAATTTGAGACAAGAAAAAAAAATGAATTTTATGATTAAAACAAAATATCACAAAATATGCGTGCTTTAGCTTTTTATAATAAATGCTTTTATATCGGCGTTTATTTAGGTTCGTAAAGATTGCCGGAATCAGATGGCGCTGTAACTTACCGCGAGCCGCGCACCGCAAAGTGTTAAATGACTCGGAAACGGAAAAGCATAAACGTTGCAGTTAATATCGCGGCTTGCTGCTTTATTGCCCCGGTGGTTGAATGCGTGAAATTTATACGAATCGCGACGCGAATTGTCGGAATAAATGATTTCAGACCGAAACGGATCTTCTTGCGTAAAGCTTTTCAGCTTGCGATTTACATCATCAGTAAATTACATCAGAGCGGAGGTGTACAACCGATGCATGCGTGCATTTCTCGGTAACTGATCGCATACGTACGATCGCAACTACTACCGGGATACCGAAAGCTTCTCGTCAAGTGATTAATATGCATGCGAATACATGTTGTTGACACACGAAGCGACGTGTCGAAAAGAGCGAGCTGCCAATCGAACCGCGAAGTCCACAAGTCACGTTGTATAAATGCTCGGTTAATTGCAACGTGCGGAATATCATTAACCTTCTCTCCGAAACATAAATAGTATCGACAAAATTACAACGCGTTATTTTCACCTCGTCAATTTCATTTTAGCGCGAATCGCGAAGTTTTCGTCAGATATGACGATGGCCCCGTAAAATTTGTATGCGCGCACCGCGATTTTTCTTTCCGTTCCTGTATTTACGAGAATGCTGCTCCAAGCGAGAAAGATAGCGAAAAAGATAGATAGATAAAGAGAGAGAAAAAACGCGGCGTGTAATTTGAGCGAAAAATCGAGAAAGACGAAGAGCCTTTTTTGCGCGCGCGCAAACCTTTTAATTCTATTGCTGAAATTTCTTACAGGGCAAGAGAGAAAGAGAGAGAGAAAGAGAGAGAGAGAAAGAGAGAGAGAGGTTCCGACGAGGAAATGGACACGGTGAAAGAGACACGTTCGTTTTTCTTCTCGTGAAAGTGTGCTGACTGTTTTCATCGCGTTAAAACAGCCCGCGTCCGCGAAAAGAGGAGAGGAACGTTTTCGCACTTTATTACCGCTGGTGTTGCATGAAGCGCGCTGAGTACGCTCTCAAGAAGTACGTGTACAGCCATACACTTGGATCGAAACGATGTATGTCTCGTATAAAGCGCATTTTCTACTGAATTCTCAACTACCTTTCCTGCCTCCTCCTTCTCATAATCTTCTCCTCGTCGCGGCATGAAAAGAGCGCGCTTTGAATTTCCCGCACGATTAGACGCGAGCTCTTTCTGCGGCTCTTTTCTTTTTCTTTTCAAAAAGTCCGCTCTTACAGTAGTAGTTTTTTTTTTTTTTCATCGAGCTGACAAACCCGAGCTGATGGGTTTGTCACACACGTGCTCAATTATGTACGCGCGAATGTGTCGTTCGCGGAATTGTCGGGCCGCGCACCTGTCGTTCGCCTTCGAACCAAATCGCGTCAATCGATTGGCGTCCGCCAATCCATTTGTCTTTGTGCCGTTGACTTAATTCTATCAGCACCGGCTGTCGATAATTCAAATCGAGAGAAGCTTCCACGTAACCGCGATATCTTAGTTTACTAATGGACGGGTGGGTCGTACACGCCAGATTTCTGGAGCACACGGATCGCATTTATGACGATCGTGCCGCGAATGCGTGTTTCTCTTGCGAGCAACATATTCGTCCGGGATCCGCGAATGAAAAT
Organism: Pseudomyrmex gracilis; assembly: GCF_002006095.1. NCBI lineage: Eukaryota > Metazoa > Arthropoda > Insecta > Hymenoptera > Formicidae > Pseudomyrmex > Pseudomyrmex gracilis. Next base: position 26,686 of record NW_018020707.1, read on the forward strand.
GGAAAGAGGGATGTGTGTGTATAGTCCCGTCTGGTTTGCCCAGTCACTCGATCGAAATACTTAGGGAAGGATAGCTTCGGGATTTCGACATAATGTCGAAACTCCCGGCGCGTTTCTTCTCTCAGCGAAGATTAATGTTTAAATTGAAAACGTTTCTTGAATTCCAAGCGAAATCCCGCCCTTAATCGCTCCCGTCGAAATAATCGCAGTACGTTGACTCTCCTTCGCTCAGAGTAGCGCAGAGAGAAGATTCGATACGGTTAACTTCGAGAGAATCTTGCCGTAGACTCTCTCATTTACCTTCCCCGTCACGACGCGTGGATGTCTCGCGCATGTGTAAATTGCTATTTGTGCGAGGGTAATTACTGCTACATATATTTCTTTTCCGCGTTTAATCGAGTAATTTATTCGTCTCGGAAGAAAAAACTTCAAACGCGCGTAAGAAAAAAGTTGTTCAACTATTTTTTTAAACAAATTTTATATCTTTGTTGGTTTTTGCGGCGATAATTAGCGCACGTTTTAGACTTCCTTTGAGAATTTTGCCAAAATGGTATCTCGAGTACAGGAGATCCCCCTTTCAGCGCTCTTCGATAAGACTTCGCGCGCTCCTTCCTGGATTCGAAGCTTTAGACGTGCCTTTGGCACGCACGCGTCTCGCGAAACGTCGCGGTGTTTTACAACCGCACGATATCATAGAGATTGCGCTGCTCGGATGTGAGGCTTCGCATCCGGAAGCGCAAACGCGAATGTAAGACGAGAACGTGCGCGCCACCAACATTTAAGGCTCTTCGTGCGCCACGAACTTTTTTTTTCTTCTCTTCAACGACGGGGTCAGAAGGAAGGCGGGCATTCGTGAATTCAGTTGGGCGTGAATGGCACGATATCGCGGACTTGACGCTCGTGAAAAATCGATTCGGTCTAGACACCCCCGGTCTTTGTGATACAGATTTCAGCCGGCCGGCCAATGGCGCCGTCTCGATTACTTTTCGTAAAGACGTCGCGCTGCCGGCGCAATATACGCGTATATTACAGTTATATGACATATGTATTTTCGCACGTACAAAAGTATCACGAGAAAAGTTCCCGCCCCCCGGCGAGAGACGAGCTCACCTTTTTTTCGCTACAACTATAGAGAAAGAGAGACGTGGAAAGACGTCACGAGAGAAACTACAAAAGGAAACGCAATCCAATGTTTATTTTTTTTTATCTCCTTTTTTTTTTTTTAGTACGAGTCAAATAATTTTTACGTCCTCGCGCGCGTATTCGTATGCAGCAGCTCCGTCTTAGCGAGGCGTGCACTCTTTGTTATTCAAGGAAGCTATTCGCACTATTCTGAGAGCTCGGTCGTACTTTTTCGTAAACACGCTCCAGCATGCGCTCCGGCATAGTGCCTGGCAGGCGAAGTTTAACTTCGCCCGGTGGATTTATTCAGACAAGAATCTCTCACGACAAAGGCAGCCGTAAATATTTGTCGGTGGAATAGGAAAATTTTATCACGAGCAACGTTTTTAATTTATCACGTTGTACTCGTCTTACACGAGGGAATGAGAAATGAAGTTAATTTACTTAGCAAAAAAATATTTCCCAGCTGATCGTTAGTTTGCTCCAATTCTGTTTCTTTTCAATGTTTTAAGTTAACGAGCACCACGAAATCGCTCTGTTACATTAATAATTGCCTGTGCAGTCGCGAAGCTATCGCAGAGCTTAAAGGGAATGTGTGATTGCAGCGTTCTGCAATGTTTCGATATTGCTGGAAAATGTATTTTTCTCGTCTCGACGTGTGTGTGTTCTATAAAACACTGCGCTTGGTCTCAAGTTTCTTTCGTAATCTCTGTGTTTCAGAAAGCTCTTCGCGCGGTCTGCCAGGCGGGAAACGAGATTACGGATGTGACGAAACGATGACGCGAAATCCACAACGACGGGAGGATCATCTTCGCGCTGCGAACCGGCGGATTCCGAGGATGGTCTTCCAGATCCTGTTAATACAGAATTTCGTTACGTTCAAAGCCGTAGCTCAGCAGATAGCGGAATGTCCGTCGTTTGAGATCATTCTCGACTGTCCCTGCTACAACTTCGAAGACGGTCTCTTTCTGGAGTGCGCCGGCGCCACGGAAGAGACTTTGAAAAAAACACTGGAAGGCGTGCTGTTCACAAATGGTGAGCAATATTCGCGAGCCAAGTATCTTCGATAACGCGATTAGAAGACTTAACGGTTCGAGCGCGCGAGCAAATTTATCGCGATATAAATTCCCCTCCTCTCCCGCCCCTCTTCGCGTTTCCCTGCTAGTGTCGAACGCTCTTTATCAAATTTATTCGTCACACCTCATTTAATGATCAGATTACATGTATGTGGCAGAGAGGGTGCTCGCGCTTTCTCACTTATTTCCATACAGTTTCAACTGGATGGTGAATAAAACACGATTCGGAGAGGAAAAGCGTTTTTTTACCCTAATGCGTCCCATAAAACTAATGAAACGTGCGATCGGCCAAATGCTGCCAAACTCGAGGTTTATTGTTATCGCAATCCGATGAAATTAATGACCGTGCGCTCTTTTCCAATTCGTTTTCAGGCCCGGGCACGATGGTGCAGTCGTTGAGCGTTTTCGAGCCGGACAAGAGCATCGAGGAGCTGAAGGGGACCGCGTTCCCGCCCGGTTTGCAAATCAGAATCTTTCAGATATCCCATTCCTCTCTGCGGGAAGTGAGCGAGAACGCCTTCGTGAATCTGAAAGACAGTCTGGAGTCTCTGGCGCTGGTCTTCGGTCGTTTGCCCCACGTGCCTCAGAAGTCGTTAGCCGATCTAAGGAAACTCGCCAAGCTGGATCTCGAACAGAATTTGATACAGGATCTGTCGTCTTACTGCTTTTACGGCCTGAAGCTAATGAAACTGACTCTAAAGGGAAATCAGATATCGAAAATTTCCGAGTACGCGTTCGCCGGTCTCGAGGACAGTCTCAGCGATCTGGATCTTGCCGAAAACAAGCTCAAGCTGTTTCCTATGGCTCCCCTGAGAAGGTTAGAGAGTCTGGCGTCGCTCCGACTAGCTTGGAACGAGATATCGGAACTGCCTGATGACGGTTACAGCCTCCTCGGCTCCCTGTTGATTCTCGACTTGAGCAGTAACAATTTCGAGAAACTAGGCGAGGACTGCTTCCGACCGTGTCCCATTCTTCACACACTATCGCTTCACTACAACTCCATCGAGAGCGTTCACAAGGACGCGTTCGCGTCGCTGAAGGATCTCGAGTCGATCGACCTGAGTCACAATAAGATAGTCTTCCTCGACGTGGCGACGTTCAAGGGAAACGAGCGTCTGCGCACGATCGAGCTCAGTAATAACCACATTCACTACATCGGCGGCGTGTTCACGAGGATGCCCGAACTGCGGGAACTCTATCTGGGGGAAAACAATATTCTTGAAATCCCGGGAGACGCGTTCCTCGGCAGCGTCAGCCTCGCGGTGGTGTATCTCGAGCAGAACGCCATCCGTAGAATCGACGCCAAGGGTCTCACGAGTCTCACGCAGCTCGTGCAATTGCATCTGAGTAACAACTACATCGAGAGAGTGCCGCGGGAATTTCTCGAGCACTGCGAGAACCTCTCGTCGCTGTCTCTGGACGGTAACAAGATTCGCGAGTTGCAGCCGGGTACCTTCCTCAAACTGCATCAGCTGCGCGAGCTGCGGCTGCAGGATAATCATATAATGGAGGTGAAACGTGGCGTTTTCACACCGCTTCCGTCGCTTCTCGAACTTCATTTGCAGAATAACGCGATTACCGGGATTGAAACGGGCGCGTTGCGGACGCTCAACAGTTTGCATCATGTTAATCTGCAGGGCAATCAGCTGACCATGCTCGGCGACGTCTTTCAGCTGTCCACAACGGAGTCGTCTTCCGACGGGAGCTCCTTGGTGTCCATTCAGTTGGACAGCAACGGCCTGGCCGTGCTGCACAACGATTCTCTGCGCGGCCAAGCGTCCGTCAGAATCATGTGGCTGAGTCACAACAAGCTAACGCATCTGCAAGCGCCTCTCTTCAGAGATCTTCTTCTGGTGGAACGTCTGTATCTGACGAACAATTCCATATCAATGATTGAGGACGGCGCCTTTCAGCCGATGCAGGCTTTGAAGTTCCTCGAGCTCAGCATGAACAAGCTCAGTCACGTGACCACGAAAACGTTTTCGGATCTGCACGAGCTTGAGGAATTGTACTTGCAGAACAACGGCCTGCAAAAACTCGACCCCTACGCGCTGACGGCTCTGAAGAAGTTGCAGGTGCTGGATCTGGCGAATAATTGCCTCAACGTCCTGGAACACACGTTCTTCCAGGAGGACCTGCCGATCAGAAATCTGAACCTGAAGAACTGCTCAATAATTACGATAGAAGACGGTGCCTTTCGCGGACTCAACAATCTGTTCGAGCTCTATTTGGACGACAATCTTCTCACGGCGTCGGCGTTGCTACATCTTCACGTTTCCGGTCTTCAGAAACTCACCGCGTCCGGAAATAATTTCAGTCAGATCACGGAGCACAGTTTCAACGGGCTGCCGTCGCTGCAGGATTTGTTTCTGGACGATTCGCAAATAAACCAATTGCCGGAATCGATCTTCGTGCTGAATCGGAACCTGGCGCGTCTGCATTTGAATCGGAATTATCTGCGCTCGCTGCCGCCTGGTATTTTCGACAGATTACTGTCGCTGCGGGAGATATGTCTGAATCACAATCGCTTCCAGGACATTCCGTATTCCGCGCTTGCGAACGCGCACAATCTTGAAATCCTCACGCTGTCCAACAACGAGATCACAAACGTCGACGTGGCCAGTTTCTCCGGTCTCAAGCGCCTCGGCATGCTGGATCTGAGCCACAATAAGATCGAGACGATGTCCGGCTTCGCGATGGCCAATTTGTCGCGTCTGATATCCGTGGATCTTAGTCACAATAATCTGAACGCGCTGCCGGCGAACTTTTTCGCGCATTCGTTCTCGTTGCGCAAAGTCGACCTGTCGGAAAATAAATTCCGACAAATACCCGCGGTGGCTCTCTCGGGCACGAACCTGCCCGGTCTGACCTGGCTGAATCTCACGCGAAATCCGCTAAATAGGATTCACGATCTACCGTCCGAGGCGATGTATCCCATTCTCAAAGAAGTGCACATATCGGGCACCAACCTCAGCATAGTGACCTCGCAGGACTTCGAGGCTTTCCCGGCGCTGCAACACCTCTATCTGGGTCAGAATCGTATTATGCGCGTATCGCCCGGCGCGTTTCGCAGTCTGCCGAATTTGCTCACCCTGCATCTCGGCATGAACAGTCTGGAAATTCTGCCGAAGGAACGACTCCAGGGTATGGAACATCTGAGCGTTCTCAATCTGACCCACAATCGTCTGAAGGAACTCGAAGAATTCCCGGAGGATCTCAAGTCTCTGCAGATACTGGACCTGTCGTACAATCAGATCGGCGTCGTCGGCAAGGTGACGTTCAAGAACCTAATTAGCCTGATCGAGCTGCATCTCTACGGCAATTGGATCAACGCCATCTCCAGCGAGGCGTTCAGACCCCTAAAGAAGCTACGACTACTCGACTTGAGTAGGAATTACCTGGAGAATCTGCCACTGAACGCTTTCCGGCCACTCGAGACGCAAATAAGGAGTCTGCGGGCTGAAGGTGAGCCACTCAGCTAGAAGCTCGTCTAGCGCTTGTAATTAATTTTCCACACACGCTTCGCGTTCGTTCTTCTTCGCGAGAAGCAATGTCGACGCTCTTGAATCCGAACGCGTGAACGAAGGCAATTTTCAGCGAGAATTTTTTTTCTGTACACATATACGGCTATCGATCCGAGTAAAGTTACTACTACTTGAAAAACAATCATATATTGCTAGTCACGTACTGCCGTCTTGAATCAATATTCAACACATTGGAACAATCAAACAAGTTCGCGTAACTCCAAGTCATTTTCTTCGACGGAAATAGGGAAACTGATCTCTCGACGTTTCTCTTAATATTTCTCGGAAATTTGTTTCGAGCATACGTTTTCTTTTCTTCTTTATACAAGCGACGTGTGTCTTCTTTTTTTGAATTAATAATAAAACAGTTTGAGATGTGGCGTATTACACCGATAAATAAAATTCTATTTGATTAAAATTTGTTTCTTCGTAAACTGCGCGCGAGCATTTCATGCTAATTGAATACATATATGTATTAAAATTACATTTCAATTATTCTTGATGCATAAATCTCTGATAATTTTTCATCAATTACGACCCGGGAAAATGGATACGATTTGTAATTTATAAACTTACAATTTTTCACATATAAAAGTATTGAATTGAATTACCGATAAATAAATGAGTGATATACGGTTTTCTTTGTATGTTGCGCGAACAGCAAGAACAATGAATAAAAATTCTACGAAACGTGCAAAATTAATGTGCAAGTAAAATGTTGAATTGCAAATTGTAATGTTAATTGCAAACGCGCATCGATTCATCCGCCGTCTCCGGCTTACAATATATAAATATTTTTATTCGCACGAATTGTTTTTCACTCGGTGAAATAAATAAATAACAAATTAATAATAATAAATTATCTTGTTTACTAACGTCTTTCTCCCTCGGCAATAAATTAATAAAAATAAATGACTTGTTTGCTAACATGTATTGTAACACGTACAAATAGAAACTTATTGTTAATTTTATTTATTGTACAGTACAATATTGTTTTTTTTGTTTTTCATATAATGAAATATATATTTATTTAACAAGCACAATTATTGCGATTGTGAAATAGTGCTTTGCATTTTTAAACTGATTCCAATGAACATAATCTTGCGACTTAATAGCGAATATTCTTTGTGGTCTCATTGGCAGAAAATCCTTTACACTGCGGCTGCGAGTCGCAGGAATTATGGGAATGGTTGAGAGATCATCAGAAATTGGTGAGCGGGGTCGGCGGTGGTCGTAGCCGCGGAAGAAATGGTGTCGGAGTCGGTGACGTCGAGGGCGGTTTGTTAAGATGCGAGCAGCCACCCGAGCTCCGGGGTCTCGTCTTTCTCGATCTTGACCCCCACGCTTTCTGTTCCGCTCCGCTGGTCTTGAAACTCGCAATTCAGGACATTCAGCCCTTTTCCGTTCTGGTATCGTGGCAGAGCAGAAATCATTCTGGCCTTTACGGCTACCAAGTGGCGTATCACGCCTTGGACAACGTCGACGAGGTGAGTTTTTTTTATGATTGCGCACACGAAGAGATCACAACTGACACTTTGTCAGATAAAATGAACAAGGAAATAAAATCATTCTTTTATACGGTGAATTTTCTCTCTTAGAGAAAACACAATGATATAACACATGCACAAAAGATAGTAATTAGAATATAATAAATTAATATTCGCGCGTACAATTAAAAATGGTATTAATAACATTTACGTTTAATTATATTGAACACATTTACGGGGAAACGCGACAAATTATTTTCTGAAAGTTAAATGAAAGTTAAATTCTCTATCGCAGTATTTTACGACTGTCTCTCCCTTTCTCTCTCTTTCTTTCTCTTATTCAAATCTCGGCGTAAAAATTCCCGCACGTTGATAGCGATCCGTTCGTTTCCGCCGTCGTTTCAGGTACGTGCCAAGCTGCTGGACCCGAAGGCACGTTCGGTGAGATTGACGAAGCTGGCGTCTGATACGCGCTACCTGATCTGCGTGCTCGGTTTGGGCAGTTGGGGCACGCCAATCCCGGAGGACATCGGTTCCTGGCAGTGGAACGCGTCGCACGACGACGTGATCGAGGGATCTTCGTTGCCGGTGATGGTGAACTCGCCCACGAGCCGCTGCACCGAGGTTCGCACTTTGGACGCGCCAGACTCGATAGTGGGCGACGGCACAGTGAGCGATCGAGGCGGCATCGCGAGCATCCTGACGAGACGACTCGGCCTGATTGTGGGCAGCTGCATGGGCTTCGTCGTGTTTGTGGTGCTGATCTCCGTACTCGGCTACATGAAGATGAAGAAACAGCGGGCGACGATCAAGCGGGATCAGCCGCTTTCGTCGAATCCGCCCGAATACATGTCGTATAGACACTTCTCGTTGCAGAGCGGCGATCGGGCGGAGAACACCTGTCCGAGCTTCATCAGCAATCTCGGTCCGCCACCTCTCAGCTCGTAGCAGAAGGGGAAAGAGTCTCGCAAAGAGGCTGACATCGAGCTGAAGACCGTGTCGACTTGCACCAACATTTACAGCTAATAATTGCGCGCGCGATGCGACGACGCTTAACGTTTCCCGGTCGGGAGAGAACGTCGTCCCCGTCGGGAACGAGACGACGGCCGTGAGTGTATGTGTGTGTGATATCGAATCTTCGAGCTCTTGCAGCGCGCGAACGATGCGTGATGACCGTGATGTAACTGTGTGTATTCCGCGGTCGTCACGAGACGATGTGATTTTTCTTTAAAAAAAAACGCCGCGAAACGCGCGATCTATACAAGATGTGAAACTTGTACGTGAGCAAACCGATCGAAATCGAAACGGCGATAAAATCAAAAGAAAAAAGTGTTTTGATCATCAGCAACGCGTTTCAACGCGAAGGTTCTTTTATACTGCCTCGTCGAGCGTGATCACTCAATGTCATCACTCTCGCGATTCTGCTCATCTTGTGTACGAAGGGGAGAAGTGCAACGCAGCAAAGTGCCAAAAAAAAGAAGAGAAAAAAAAACGCGTCCTCTGAATGTACAATCTCGTCATCAGCTGCGCGAGTGCGAACGCGCGCGCGACTTCCGCTGTGCTGTGTTAGAAGCGACGTCTTCCGAGCGTCGTCTGCGCGCGCGAGACTTAATCTCGTTATTGTACATCGACGCGAGAAGCGTCAGCGCGCGACTTCAGGCACGTCACGGTGTTTAAAGAAGCTTGTGCCAAAAGAGCCGGAGAGCGCGCTTCTCGTGCGCGAAATCTGTGCGGACTTTCTTGCGAGAAAAATCAAACACGCGCGTTGCGCGCGCGCGCGTGTGTGTGTGTGTGAGTGCGCGCGCGATAAATTAGCATTTTGACGGGAGAATTTTATCGAGGAATTCTTCACGAAATCTTTTCTCTGTTCTTTTTTTTTTTTTGTTTTTTTTTTTTTATACAAAGTAACGCAGCACACAAAAAAACAAACCGGCGCGAATACACTTCAGGTGCTTTACGAAACAAAAAAAAAAATTAAAAATCCGAGCAACGACGTATCGAACCCTCTCTTTCGAAACTTCGAATCTCTCATACGAAGACTGATTTTTTTAAACCACTTTTTTGAAGTTTTCTTCGCGCAATTCCGGAGGAACTCGTCTGTGCGTGTGCGTGTGTGTGTATGTGTGTAACACGTTTTTTTGTAAATATAACGCGAAGCCACGTGACGACGTCCGTGCAGGTGTGTATTCGTGAAATTCATCTCTGTAGTGCTGCGCAAGCAATATTACACTTATTCGTAACGATAGTTCTAACGATCAGCACTAACTAAAACGAAAGAAAGAAACCGCGCGCAAAGGGCTCGTCACGTCGAGAAATGTGAATCCTTGAAACATCGGGACGAAAGAAAGAAATGTTGCGAGAGAACGGATCGTGATCTTAGCCTTGTAGATTTTGATAATATCACGTGATAAGAGGCAGACGTGTGTGAATCCGTGAGGAACATTCGAACCGAAGCTCACATTCGAAATTTTTGAATTGCGACAAACTAAGTGTGATTCCTGCCAAAAAAAAAACAAAAAAAAAAACAAAAAAAAAACAAAATGAAGTAATCGATTCCAATCGTTGCCAAATGTTAACTGTGTATCGAATGTCGTGAAAAAAAAATCGGTTTATTGTGTATATAGATAGAAGATATATATATATATATATATATGTATACACATAGCATTCTTTATTATATAGCCTATATATGTATATATAGGCTTTCGGTTAATAAAAGTACTCTAAAGCTGTAATTCTCCATCGTTTCAATTGTCCTCAATCCTCACAAAGTAGCGAAAAAAAAAAAAACTACTTGATCGTTGACTAACGCCTCGGTTCTCTCGAAAATAGAAAACGGCACCGGAAGATACAGATCGCGACAATAATCACAAAAGCACGACGAGTTTCGAGCTTCGTTTCACACGTTTAGGATACATAATCTTCGGGAGTGAGAGAAATGTCACGCAACGGGGCCGCGCGCGCGTCTTCGTCGGTGATGCACAATTATTCATTTCGTTTCGCGTCAAGATTACGCTCACGACGCATCTGGTTTATGATGCAGCCGCCATTCCGGCAAAATGGAATTTCCTAGCGTATCTCCGGCGATCCGTTAAGTCATCTCGCACGACTAATTAATTAATTATAATGTGCAGCTTAGAACCGGACAGCTTAGAACGCCCCTCCTGCGGTTCACATAGATTCCGTAATTAACTCGGGTCTATTCCCGAGCGTCAATCAGTTCCGATCTGATACGTCGGTGTAGAAGCTGCGGCTTGCGTGAATATGCATCCTCTAATACACGGTTCGACGGATCGTCCGTTTTATCGGCCATTCTGCATCTCCGAGGTGTGTGTTATCGCGCGCGCGCGCGATTTCGCGGAAACAGGTAAGTGAATAATAAAACATTTTATCACCTTTGTAACGCGCGCCGAATACGTGAGGAAATGCGAATATTAATATTTAAATAAAAATGTTTTCTCGTGTACTTCTCTCTTCCTTCTCCGCAACTCAGCGTTGTAAAAAGAAGCATCTCAGTATCTGCTCTTGTATGCCCTGATGAAGTGAACTGAAACATTCACGAAACGTCGGTATAAAAATGACAATGCGATCATTTACATCATTTTCAGAAATTGTTATAACACTGCAAAAGCATTAAATATTAAATATTCATACATATATGTTTTTGTATGTATATATATGTGTACATGTATATTTTATTTATATTATTTATATTATTTATACACAAAGAAAGTTTATAAAACATTGTCTGACAAATATTTATTATATAAAATGGATAAACAAGTATAACGGACATGCGAAAAGTGAACTGAAAGTTGCGAGGATGGGATCTTGAAAACTTAATTAAGTACAGTTGGAATTGTAGCAACGACGACAATGTCGATGCTCCTTGAGGGAACGGCGAGTATCGCGAGAAGTTTGAAATAAGATCGCTGCCGAGTAAATTTAATGAGACTACAAGAAGAAGAAGAAGAAGAAGAAACACGACGGGAAAAAGGTCAATGCGATACGTCGAGCGGTATGCCGAGCAGCGTAATTATGAGCGCTAATTAATTCCAAGACTTTCATTTAACTGCTGTCGCATGTCGGTAATTCACCCCTGATGTAGATAACAGTTGTAAATATGTGACGAATCGCTCGTAGAGATCTTTCGCTCGTTCTGTACAAATTTATATATTCCGTGTAATCTCATCGCGCGCGGAAGAAACCCCGGCGCGGAGTCTTTTTTTTTACGACGGCGTAAAATTCGCGCGATCCTACGTGAAGATCATCGCGAAACTAACAGACTCTTTCGCTGTTTTCCTCGTTCTTTCTTCTCCTTTCGTTTTGTTTTTTTATAAAAAAAAAGTACGTAACAGTAGCTGGCATAATTAACAAAGACGTGCGTGATGAAACTTCGTGAGGAAGAGAAAATAAAAGAAATGTACAAAGGAGAGTTTGCAAGCGCAATTTAATTAACAAAGATGTATGTTGAGATGTATCAAGAAGCAGATAAATCACTTCACGTAATTAGTTGTTGCGTTGTGTTTATGTAACGCGAGATTAATCTTCTTTCCCCGCGTCTTTATATTTATTCGTTTCGTACGTTTCTGATTACGTTCGCATCCCTATCAATCTTGGAAATAAAAACGTTCTATCACACATTGTACACATACACGCGATGCGGCAGAAGAGAAAAACCCCGTAAACAGCCTTCGACATCCTCTCTCGAAATTTTTCAAAACAAAATTACAATATTACGGTCTGTGTGATACAAATTGCTACACGCGCGAGGGTGTGTGCGCGTAAAATTCCAAGAAGTCCGCGGAACCTCAGGCGCGCACACCCTCTCTCGATATGAGGCAAAAGTATTCTAACGTTAATCAAGCGAAACGTCAGTGTGCAACGGAAACCGGGCTGTGTGTGTTTTGCTTCGGGAGCATCTCTCCTCATGACAAACAACTGCGGTCGAGGGTTCTTCTACCTCGAGAGCGGGCAACTCCCGCATATTGTTAATCTTTCGCCCTGTGCACACGGGACCGACGCGGGGCGCCTGCAGTTTCCAAGTGCAACTATTAATAAGGTGCGCAGCGCGCCGTTAGACCATAACTATACTGCCGTCGGGTAGAGAGCGAGATGGCTCCGGGATATGAACATCCTCGTGATGTCGGTAGGGTCGGTAGTTAGCGTAACATAGCCCCTTGTATCTTATATCTCGGGAAAACTTAGGAGGCGGAGGCGTGCGCGCGCGCGCGAGCAATTGTATTAGAGCCGATGTCTGTACAGGACGTTATACGAGAGGAGTTCCGATCCTCGCACATACCGTTGTTGTCCTCCACGCGCGCGCAAAAGAGCGGATAATACGCTCGAACAAGGCGGCTCGTTGTAAAAGACGAGCAGGATCAGACGCTTGTGCCGAGAGGAAAAATTATATGCGCGTGCAATGAAACATACCATCATCTCTGTTTTTGTGCCTCTTACCCTGTAGTATCCTCTCGTCGTCAGCGCCTTCGATCGTGTTTCTCTCAACTCGACTTTTCACCTGACACAGTACACCCTGGAGAGATACTCGTGGGTATGGCTCTCTCTCGTTGTAAACAGTTGGCAGCTGTGAATGAGAGCAGACACATGATAGTAGCGCATTACGCGAACAGCACTTGAAGAGCATCGCGTTTCACGTGAGTGTGTGTTGTTGTTGAGTTTTTCTGATAATTTTTTGCGGAAAGAGCTAAATCGCGCGCAAGTTCCGAGCGAGAACGTGTTGTAATATTTTCGCGCGAAAAAAATCCTCGGATATACATATCCGTTATACATGGCCGTATCTTTTGTATGTTTCTGTACGTGTTGCGCACTTCTTGTGCAGTCATTTTGCAAAGGGAAAAAAGTGACAGATTGCGCGAGATAGCGTTTTATAACGGCACAATAGTCGATACGGTATATGGCTCCCGGTATAAAACTACCATTCGCGCCGCGCCATGACGTAAAACATTTATCAAGTAACCAATTCACCGCGACGTGTAAGTGCGCGCCATTCCAACGGCGCGATATCTAGAGTAGAGAGAAATAACTATCTATGGGCGCGCAGTCTGCTCGCGACAGCCTACAGCGCGCGCGCGAGGGGAGTCCATATTTATTGAGATGAACGCGACGGATTGTACGGGGGTTTATAGCGGCGCATTATTGTTGGATTAGTGTACGTCTGGCGGCGTCAAAAAGCGATATCGATTGAACGTTATATAGGTACCCGTCGATACACACACGCACCGCCGTCATCGGAATTCACACTTGCGTGTCGCGCGTATGTATGATATTTTATGTATCGTCGTCGACGTTAATTGCACCAAGAGTATATTTCCGTGTATTTGCCTGTGGTGGAAACGGTTACGGTTCTTTGCGCTGTACAATTTTACGTTTGATATTTCGCCGTTTTCACGAGTGATGTCTCTTTCTCTCTTTCTCTCTCTCTCTCTATCTTTGTCTGATTGAAATATCGTGTCAAGGTTTGTAAACAACAGAATATTTACACGCGCACAAAAGCAGCTGACTTTTGACGCATTGTGTTGCGATTAAAAAAAACATCTTTCGAGTGCAATATTTATCGGCCGCAAGTGGCACATGTGAGAGACAGGAGATAAATGCAGAATTTCTAGTTTATAAAAAATATATATTCCGTTTTTCGCGCACAACGCTTCCCCAAATGCGCGGAGAAAGAAAATATTCCAATTTGAGCGATTTAATTAAACATATACTTCATTGTGTATTTGGTGTTGTATGCTAAACTTTTCGTGTTTCAAGTGGCTGAGAACTGCATTCTTGAAATATTTTCGGCCGATCGAACGTTCGAATATTTGAAATTTCCGTAAGAAATTCCTCCCTAAACTGACCGTAATAACTTTTTTTCGACTATGTAAAACCAATAAAGTTTTTACGTGGAAGCACGTGCATTGCGTGTAAACAATTTATACGAGCCGCAAACAAAAGTGGTCGGAATTAATAGATAATTTTATTAAAGAATAATATTGCAGAAAAATGCTTTGACATATCTTAAATGTGCGACAATGTATTACAAGTTGATATAATCTTAATATCGATAAATTCCCGCGATTTGTAACGGAAAAATTAAAAAAGTCCACAAAAATATATGTAAGGAGAGAATATCGGTCTATATTATATTTGTACAATAATAGCGCAAAAACATCTTCGCGCACACGACTCTCGCGTTTACTTCCGAGCGCGAGATTTTGCTTTTCCGTATATATCGTGTATATATCGTGTATATAAAGATTTCAGATAGCACTTCCCCAGAAAACCCTTCTTCGATATATCGATCAGCAGTATACTCTCCCTGCGGGATTGCATTTTTTTGCCTGTTCCGTTTGCCACGTCAAAAAAATCTCCGCGCGACTTTGCGAGAGAAAGAGAAAAAGAGAGAGAGAGAGAGAGAGAGAGAGAGAGAGAGAGAGAAAGAGAGAGAGAAGAATCAAGAGCGCTTTAAATGTCCAGTGAATGTCGTAATCTGATTTGGAATAATTTCATTCTCTTGACCCAGAGAAAGGAAAAGGACGGGCAAAGTGGCTCGGAAGTGAGAACAGATACCTGAAGGAAGACGCTCGTGAAGAGACACTCGTTTGGCGCGAGGAGAGGTAACAACCTGCTTCACATAAATCTAACCCCGTGATCAAGGAATCGGCGCGGCGAATACGCAATCGAACGCGAAACGAGTAATACCGTAAAATTACCCGAGCGGAATAATAGAGCGAGATGTTCGAGAGAGCGACGGAACTTGCGGACTTGAAAAATGACACGATTGTACGTTGATCGTATAACGATGTAATTTAACGTCGACCCACGACTTTTCCTCGGATATATAAGTGTATGTTACACATAGAGTATATTTATACGAGAAGGAAAGATACACTGAAAAAGACAACTTTGTCTTTAAATGTATATAATATTCATTTGTGTGTTTAATAAATTTTAATTAATGCATTACAAAATTTAATTAACAATATGCAAATGTTGGTCATAAATACAATAAAATAGAAATTACTGCCAAATGCAAATTTTCCCCGCTAGAATATGCGTATTTAACAAATAGATTTCAAGCATGACGGACACACACACGATGTAGTTGGTGAAACCTAATAACAGGAAAGCGCACGAACAATAAAAAACACTATATATATAGTAAAATACCATCAACTGTGTAATTAATACAAAATGGAAAATGAAATTGAATTGTTAATAAATAAAAACTTACATTCGTTATGGCGGCAGTTGACGTTTTAGATGAAAAATAGCATGATTCTTAACTCAATGTAGATTCATTAGCAATAGCTGTATCCGTGATTCGAACGCAACGCGCTTATTTTGAATTAATCCCCGGCATACATATTATTTTCATAAAATCGAATCGAGCCAGCGCATCATGTATGGCTTGTCCAATAAGATAATTAATATTATTTGGCTATATATGTCGGAAAATGAGTCTGTACGGCTTCGCGCGGTCCGCGTGCAGCGTGTACGGAAGATCAAATATTTTCCGAAGTGAAATTTATGCTGACGCTCAAACCGTTTATGCACGTGTACGTTGCCATTTACGCAACATGAATTAAACAGTTGCTCATATTTTATAGAAAAGCGGACAAAATGCACAGCGAAATTAATTTGAAACGGGCGAATTAAATGTGAAGAAAAAGAGTGTCAAGTGATAACTCATACCTACACATATGGACAAATTAAAAACAAGGACTGACATTCCATACATGTGTTCATTAATTTAATTAGTTAGATTTTTTACACAGAAGCGCTCGAACTCTTTCATTTAAACCGCTTTATGCGTGTGCGCGCGCGTCTGTGTTTCCTATTTAATTTGTATACAAATATTATTGTACGTGTTCTCGCGCGTGCACGAACGTTTGAATCTAACCGGTGCGACTTCCGCTAAATGTTAAACTCAGCGTGCCAGCACGTGGACGAGTCCGTTTGGCGCAATTTACATAGACGATTGACATTTTCGTACGTCACCGTGTGACTGCGTTCCACCGCGAAAACCAAACAAAAATGGCAACGTACTACGCGCGGCCATTCATTAACAGTAACTCCATTATGCGACACTAATATATCACCGGACCGGCTTATTTCGGCAGCGAGAGCAAAAAGGGACACCGCATTACCGGCAGTGCATATTCAAAGCGAATAATAACATTTTGGACCGTCGTAATTTCGTCGAGCCGTGCTTTCAAAATCGCCATTATCGCGCCAGTGTGAAACACAATTCATACACGAGTTTATCGGTTTCCTCCTCGCCGATTCGCACGCCCGGGCCATACATATTTACCAGCGGATGCCGACGTGTCCGGTAATTACAATAATGACTTACATTTCCACGTATATGTATATGTATATATATATCTTACGGTTTGTAGCGCTCCAAGAGGAGGAGGAGAGTGCATCGAAATTTTCCGGCACAATACCGAAAATAACGTTTTGCGCGCGCACACACTCGCACATTCGACAATTTCGACGTCAATATAAATAAAAAAAAACATAGAAACGTTATTTGTTGAAAAAAGGCAATGTATATATGTGTGTATATATATATATATATACATATGTAGACAATAAATTTAATTCAATTCGCTTTTAGTAATGGCGTTACCGATATAAATCTTTTAATTCTATTGTTACGGCAAATATGATTATTCCCATTTTTCAAAAACACTTCAATATACAGGTTACATTTCAAAACAAAATAAAATATTGACATAAAATATAAATAAATAAAACTGAAATGTACTAGCTTGATAAATGAATATAAAATTATTACATTCTGTATGTACTAATAAAGTATTCTTCGCGCGTTGTAATCCTACTCATCCACGCTGCAGTATTTGCGACATGCATGTAGCACGACGGCGAAATCGCCGATATGCGGCGGCGAATAATTTCACGCGCGCGCCGAGTACATTTTAATCCATTTTCATAAGCGACATCCCGAAAATACGCGCGATAACAATACCGATAATTTTCATTGAAATGCTGAACTTGTGTGTGAATGCGCGCGCGATTGGGAAAATATGTGTGCGACCTTCCCGCCGGTCGCTTGTGCCGTAACCTGTGCGGGAAATCGAACGGAAAATGCACGAAGGAATGTCACGGCACGGGGGATGGAAAAGTCATCGGCAAAAAAAAAAAAAGCAGGAAGTGATTTATATTTCTGAGCGCAACGTTTCGCAAGCGCAGCGGAAGTGCGTCACAATACGCGTACATTTTCCTCGTTTCTCGAACACGTGATTTTTATCGACCACTTTTTGTTCAACGCAGAGTGGCGGAGGCGATGCAACGAGTGTCTGAAAATATACGGACACTTATGAGGCGAAGGGGTCCCTTTAAGGAGCTATCTGAAACTCGGAATCTCGTTCCAGTTTCGCGAGAAAAGAATGGAGCCCCTCGCACAATGAACCAACGATCGATTGACGGACTTTTCTTTTCCGGAACTTTTGCCGCGACAGCAGCTGCGATCGCGCTTCGACAAGTTGCGCGACCGATATCTTTCCTCCGCGCCGCGTCGTCCCGTCCTATTTGCGAGAAACACGTCGATAACGCGCGCCGTCCGATCATTACGTCATCGTTCCAAATATGTTTTGCGCAATACATGTTCATATGTAGATACAAATCTATGTTTTTTCTGGGTCACTAAAAAACCGCTATGTGTATTTATATTCAACAAACCAAAAAAAAAAAAACCAATCAACTTGCAACAATTTGCAGAAAAACAAAATTTGAGTAGATAAACAAACATATAAAAAAACATATAGTGCTTTTCCAGTCGGAAACATTTTCCGCGCGAATCTAAGCAAATATCAAATCCCACACTCTCTCGCGCTTTATCTCTCTCTCTCTCTCTTTTCCTCTCCGAAGAATCTCCTCGATCCGCGCGCGAGAAGCAATTCCGAGGCATGATTATGGGGAGCTCAGCGTTTTCTCTGAATCTCAACTAACTCTCCGGATTGTAACTCTTAGATCCGACGAAGATAAGGATCGATCAGTATGAAATGGAGGTATAGGATTATCCGGCAATATTATAATGAGCGCGCCGTCGGGCGGCGGGGCTTTTATATATCTCATCCTTCCAATCTTTTCTTCCTATGGGGTCCCCGTGGAATTTGCACACGCGAAACGAAATTTCAAGAGACTGCAAAGGCAAGCTTTGTGTTGGCCGGGGGTATGAGCTATTTGACCAACGGCGCGAGCGCGCGCGTGTGTATATAGCATATACGCTCCATTATCTTCGCAAACCTCGTAATGCGGCATGTAATGTATGCCGGACGAGGCAGAACGCGCAACGATAATGTAATTCATCGATTTTTATAAACCAACTTGCGGTTGTGTGCGCGCAATTGCGCGCGCATAACATACGCTATTTTCGCAATATCACGTTATACGGCCGCGGCGTTTCGCCGATGTCTGGACTATCGGAAACTAAAACACATTTAAGCGTTTACGAAACATTCGTCGATACTATACTTTCAGCCGTGCGCGGGTACACACGCGGAAACTTCGCAATGCGGGAAATTCAATGAGCCTCGAACAAACGTTTCCGGCTCCGTAACGACGTATTCGGGAAATAGACATGCATACAAAAGTCGGGGCATTCGGCGAAATGGCGCCCGGTGGCTTTGTGCTTCGCACAAAGCGAATCTTACTATCGCGAGATTACATAAAACGACACGCGCGCGCCCGCTTGTTTCGTTTCTCGATCGTATAACCGCCCCGCTATATGCTCGCGTGCGCGCGCGCGAGTGTTTCTAGCTAGAAAATACTTTTCGAGTTTACGTAACCGCGCCGAGCGCGTTCAAATGTTGTCCGAAACGCGCAGCACAACGATATGAAAAAAAAATTGCGCGCGAGTTCGTTATTTGATCGCGGGAAAATGTTCCGCGTTATAAGTCAAAACCACATCGATCGCTAATAGAATGGGGGAAAAAACCCCACCTCCTCCGTTCATTGTGTGTTCACTGACATTTGAAAATTAAATTTACCAATTCAAGCTTCAATCACTACCCGTTCCGGGTCACGCGCGGGAAACCCATTCTCATTTTATATGATTCACCCGCTAACCTAATCAAGCACGCGCGCTATGTACGTACTACACGCGTCGGCATTGTGTAATATACGAACAGAATCAAATGCGTATCGCGAACGCATATGAAATGCGAGAATCCGCAAATGTGATGTTGCTTCCATATTTTCTATTGTATTTAGCAAACGATCGGAATCTCGATCGTGTTTCGTACGTAAATACATGTGCGGTTGCACAGTCATTGTAAATACATCGCGATTGTATTTAAAAATATATATAATTATATATTCTCTCTCTCTCTCTCTCTCTCTCTCTCTCTTTCTCTCTCTGTATATATATACACGAATTACTTCATTTGGATTCTTTAACCGATCGAAAGGAACAGCGCTTTTCCGCCTTCCTTCTTTCCATAATTTTCTCGCGAAGGTGGATTTTTATCGTCCACTTTCGCGGGTCGAATCATCTCCTCGGAGTGGAAAATCGCACTTTAACTTGGTCCCGTGCCATCGAATGTGCGGATACATAGAGGCGGGAATACGAGAACTCTCATTACCTTAATACCCCGTCGTGCCGTCTCGACGACGACGACGACGACGACGACGACGACGACGACGACGACAACGACGACGACGACGCGACGGCGCGGTCGGAATACAGCCCCGGCGAAATTGCAGCCGAGGCACAGAGAGAGAGTAAACGCCACGTTACGAAACTGTGCAAAACGTGATGAAACAAAGGTAAATCTCGTCTTCCCATAAGACTAAGTCAGACGGGGAGAGTCGCGTGATGGAGAACGACGGCGCGGGGATTACCCGACTGTTTCGACATTCCGTGCGCTACTCGCACCGCTTACGTCGACCTTATGTTTCCCGCGAAACCAGACGATCAGACCTCACAGCAAGCAAGTGGCGACGCGATTAATTAGATGCTCGTGTCTCGAGCGCTGTAGCATAATTAAACGACGGAGATAATCGCGTGTATGAAATAAACTCGCAGCTATCTACGGTGATTTGTTTGACAAAAGAGCGTTGCTGGATCTTCAGAAACTGCGAATTACTGATAAATTGCGAATGGTTGATTAAAATGTTTAATTATTTTTAACAACAGCTATCTCGTTTTTTTTTTTTTTTTTACTAAAGCGTTTTAAATTGATAAAACGGAGCTTAAAACTGCGCTACAGATATTGTGTACATGTGATATCGTGTAAAAACAAGAACGACGTAAAAAGAACGATTATTGTTGCAATTATTATTATTATTAACGCGAATGTATATCGTCGCAATTATTAGATGCGAAATGGCAAATTATGTGTGCACGCAGCGATTAAATTTATCCATAGAAGCGTTTCGCAGTCTCCTTTCTCGTATAATTAATAATGCAATCAGCTTAATGCGAGCTAATGAGGAGATAATATTATGATGAAATTAATGCGCGGCGACATAATATCCTCGTCGTATCAAACCTATCATCTGCTTTTGTCGAACATTGATAATCACCAAAAACACGTTTGATTGCTACTCGATAAATAAACGTTATCCGCCGGACGTGATCTTTCATGTGTCGTAATGGTGTGCCTGTAGATCTTATCGGCAAAAATTGTCACACCGCGTTTGAGCACGCAATTAGCTACATCGCTCTTAATATTTCATTCACAGAGAGAAAAGCTATCTGATGGCGCGCAGCCATCGTGTATATCTTTCACGCCACAATGGACGCCGCGAAAAAAGAGAGAAAGAAAAAGAGAGAGAGAGAGAAAGAGACAAAATTAGGGAAATTAATTAAAAAGAAACACACGAATAACGCGAGGATGTGCCGGGAGAAGTAGTTCGTTGAGAGGAGCGAGCTTTGTTCATAAATTTTCTGCAGCAGGTCGACAAATTACCGGGCGGACGGACCATCAGTAACGCGAGAAGTTTCGAAATTAGGTGTCTCGGGTCTCTTCTCGAGCATCGGCCAAACTTCGCGGAGACTTCAAAACGAATACCCAAATGAGAATCTGACGTCTTTCGTGGCACCACACTCTCCACGTGGAATTCCGAGTTTTCTTTCGAGCAGACAAAACTGCAGACTTTTGAAACTGGCGCACGAGCGAAATGTTGACACTTCTCAGCGCTCTGCTCTTACGTGAAATATTTTGTTCACAAAGTGCCGGCGACGCGTCCTGATTCAAAAATCATCACTGTATATATACCGTGTATTTGATTTTTGGTTTTTCTTCTTAATTTTCTCTCGAGTGTTTTTCCGTTAAAATTCAATATTTACTTATGAAAAAGCGCAACTGAGAAAACGAGCAAGGCAAAAAGGCAAGAACGTAAAATAGGAAAAACAATGCGGTCGGAGGAGAGAAAAGCGCAAGAAAGTGCATAAGTTTATCGGCGAACTCGGGAGATTTTACTCGGGGTTTTCGCCGGAAACTCCGAGAGCGAGAAGACGCGGGAGAGAGAGACACACCGAAATTTATATAAACGCGAGAGAGTCGAGCCGTTATTCCGAAGAAAATTTCTGGAATAAATATTTCCATCGGTTCGAACCTGTCTCTTCTTTTCCACCCCGTTCCACCGTAAACTCATTTTCCGCGCTAGCACAAGGGGACGTCGAAAGACGGCGAAGTAACCCAAGGAATTTGAAAATTCGAAGCGAAAAACGCACGCGCGACACTGTCGGCCGCTGGCAGCTGATTGTGTCGCGCGAAGATTCAGCAAATCGAGATCGGCTGTACTCGAGTAGAAATATAACGAAGATGAACGTTGAATCGCGAAATTTGCAGAAAATCCGAGAAAAATCGATCGAGCGATATTTCACGCCTCGAAAATGTTTGTTAGTGTCGCAAATAAATAAACGTTTTGTTGTGTGACACAATATTTCCGGTTTACACGCTAAAAATATGTATTGTTCAATAATCTTTATTGTGTTCTTTATAAGGCGTATGCCGTCAGAAAAATAAAGCAGCGCCTGTACTGGGGTTTAGTTACGAAAATATTTTATAAACAAATCCAATTTTTGGAGAACAAACCAGTATGAGTTTTTATACAAAATTGTATCTTCTTCGTGAATTATTTTCTTTACCGAAAGAAATTTTACTACTTTAGATATATATCTACTTATGAATTAGACATTTGAGACAGTATTCATACTGTGTACAATAGTCTGATCACCCGCACAATACAGATACATTATGCGCAACACTTGACAACCGCATAATTGATAACAGCGCGATGTTGTCGCGGTGCATTTTAAGCAAGTCGCATAATATTGACACGCGTATAAGCCAAACTGGAACGGACGGTCCGAGGATAATAATATATTCCAATGGCTATAACGCGCTTCGCTAAACAAGTCTCTGGCAAATAAAGCCACAGCGCTGCCCACGGCGGCGCGACGTTTCTCCATTTCCCTTCGTCGTTTCCACCCTCCCTACCCTGTCGTCTCTACTCTCAATAAATCCGAACCCAATTCCCGTTCTCGCGTTGCGCGGCAGATGTGTACAAATAAGCTTGAATCTCCACCCCCGATGTCTTTCCGGCTTTATCGCGGCCGCAAAGTGACTTAACCGGCGCAGCGGCGGACGTTAATTGGTTAAACTTTATCAGGTGGAAAAAGCCGATCGACGCCGACGGCGTCACCATCCTTTCGCCGCATTCGCGCACACCAACTATCGTGTAATTCTCGCGTTTTTTTCATCCCAATTCTCGTCGCACACCAACTTCTATCCACACACACACACATACATACATCAAGGGTCGCCCGACGAATCCTCTCGCTTTGCTTTTCCGCGCAAAGCTGGAAAGCAACAATTTCGATGTGTACCGTCGCACTCTCATCCGCCAATACCGTTTGCCGTAGCGACGGCGTTCAACATTTTTATTTTTATTCGCGCGATATTCTTTCACACCACCGCAGCGGCGAAACAGACGCCGCTGGTATCTCCGACGCGTCCGGCAAATATTAGATACTTTACATTACAGTTACGGCAAATAAGAGCTGACGTTCGCGCTCCGCGCAGTTGGTAGAAAATTGAATATTGGGTAAGATATGTGTTTTTTCCCAATATACCTACGCGCGCGCGTAGACACTATTCACACGAGATACGCGTGCGAATTGCGGCCGCTTTTTGCGCATTACACGGTCCGTCGATCATCACGTGTGTATGTATAGTCCGTCTTTTTATCTGAAATTTTTTCACCACCACGAAGCGCGGCATTAAGCGCGAATAATACGAGCGTAAATCGCAAAAACTCGCCACGTCTATTCGATTTTGAAGTGTGTTTCGTTTGTTTCTGCTCTGTTGAAAGCGCAGACATGGGGTTTTTACACGCGACGAATATAATATTATGTTGCAACGTAAAAAAAATATATATACGCGTACATATATGTGTACATATAAAATATGCGAGTTATGAAGCATTTTCAAGCGAAATACCAATAGTCATGGAACGAATGTATATCGGAATTGTGGTATCGAGATTACTTCTCGTGGTGTACGGTTGTATTACATATTGCAATAGATATGCGGAGTGTTGTGAAAGCATTCTGAATGGGATATATCCTAGCAGAAAACTTGTTACGAATGATCGATTGCACACATACCTGCACCTATGGTTGATACGAGTCCCTCCGGTGCAATATTTAGAATTTCAAATTTGTGGTCGCACTTACCCGTCACACAATCTGTCAAACGAATTCGAAATATGCTGCGCGCACATGGTCGAGTATGTGCGCGCGCGCGCGCGCGCGATCTCACTCTTTCCTCTCTCGTGGACTCGCTACATATTTATCGAGAATTATCAGCAAGAATTTCAATACTTTTGAAGGAAAAAGATTATTGATCGAAATCTGTAAGAGAGAGTGGGTAGCGGATTATTTATTTATTTTTATTTTTTTTTATTTTTAAAAGCTCTGGAAATGTTGCATCGATAAACTTAGATTTTTGATGATATTTACTAAGTATCGTCATATTTTTAGATGAGTGCTTTTGCACTTCCGAGAACAAGAAAAAGAGGTTCATTTTTTTTCTCTACACAAGAAAATGGGAACACGATCGGAAAAACTTTGTATTTATTTATTTTTGTTAGGAGAGGTAATATTAATTGCTATTTATGTAATAAAGTCACGCACACAAATTATTCAAGTCAAATGCAAATACTTGTTTACTTTTAACAATAATTATCCACAAAACTGATAAAAAAAAAGAAAGGAGTAATAATAATACAGTAATAATAATCCTTCCCACGGCTAAGCCGTTGATTCCAAAGCCGACGCGATATGCTTGACACAGACATCAGGTTCCCTTAGCCGTTATTATTTACCACTGTACTCGCAACCACAAGTTGTCGTACATAAATTATATCGGAGAATAGTTGAGCGGTGGAATTCCGGAACGCGTCGCGATAAATCACATTGATCCGCGACGATATTTATCGCTATGCGCGGGCATTAATTGGATTCTTCGAATCTAGACGTGCACTCTCGTTAACCGGAACAGCACCCGGCAGCTGCGTCGGACCGAAACTGTCTCGGGAAAGCTGTTTCTAAGACCGGACGATTAGTCAGGATAACCCTTCGAAAGGAATTAATTATCGGCAGACCGAATATATATAAACGCGCACAGACAGCTTCTTGAGAGAAAGAGAGAGACAGAGAGAGACAGAGTAGAGAGAGAGAGAGA
Source organism: Pseudomyrmex gracilis (assembly GCF_002006095.1). Classification (NCBI taxonomy): domain Eukaryota; kingdom Metazoa; phylum Arthropoda; class Insecta; order Hymenoptera; family Formicidae; genus Pseudomyrmex; species Pseudomyrmex gracilis. The sequence continues at coordinate 51,624 of NW_018020707.1, forward strand.
GAGGGAGAGAGAGGGAGAACAAATAACAATTCGTCACTCGCTAATCTCGCCATGATCAATCCCATCAATCGGCACGCCTCTTCCGCTTCTCGTGAGCGCGCGCGCGTGTCATCCCGGGCGCTCTTCTTCTCGGGGGGCGCAGACACATCGAGAGAGGAGAGACATATCGATCGGATCGTCCTACAGAGACATCGCACACAGTCAGAAGAACTGACAGTCAACGAATGGTTAATTACTACCGGCGAGCACTGTCGCGCGGCAGGCCAGATTTATGACAGCTCGACGTTGTGTGCGCGCGACACATACACGTACATACTATACATATATATGAATGTGAGTTCGCGGCGGAGTCGCGATGCGATGAACGAGATGAACGGGCGCGAACTGCATCGAGCTTTCATCACCTGCGTCTGATAGGGTTTATCGACGAGAGAGAGAGAGAGACCGAAATCAGAGAGCCGCACGCTCACTCAGTGCGCTCTATGGGACATCATGGCGAGGCCGCACGCCCGGGAGAGAATCAATTTTCACAGCTCTCAGCCAGTTTTCCTGTGCTGAGTGGATGACCTGTATAGAGTGAATGACGAGGACTCCCAGGAACGCTTGTACTCTGAAATCTGCAAGCATTTGCCAAAGCGAGCGTCGCGCGCGTGATCATCTTGCTCGATGATATTTCAATTTCAGGTTTGATGACGGTTTACGTACGAATCGTCGTCGTGCAAATTCACTTTTTAAAATTATATATATATATATATATATACACACACATACAGTGGACGCGTATTAAAATCGCACGCGTGGGAATCCAATAAATCGTGGAGAAAAAAAATTCAAAATTGTGCCGGACGAGAAATTCAAAGTTCTTCCCACAGTTTATTGCGCGGAGAGTATATTGTAAAAAGTGTGTCACAAAATTGATTTCGCGCTGACGGTTCCACAATAGGGTTGAGAGGTATATATGCCGCGACAGAAGCGGAGAACAAAAAACAATTAGAGAGACAAAGGAATTTTTGTATAAACCCGGAAAGTATATGTGAAACGGAGCGGGTGCTCCAATCAAATTCTCCTTGCAAAAGTAGACGCCAAATTTGTCAAAGAATTTAGGTAGATGAAAGCAAAACGCGGCTAGCTGAGAATGTTCGTTCGCTCGCGCGTGGTCGTATGCATAGCCCTGGTCGGCACAAACGCGTTATATTTAGAGTGTTTCGCATACGTAATATTTCATGTATATATTATCTTTAAAAAACGTGACTAAAGTAAGGTCACGTGACAGGAAGGAGAGGAAAAACAACACGTGACTAAAGTCACGTGTCTTTAAAAACGTGATTAAGAGAAGATTCTTTTGAGATATTGTCCCATGACAATCTTCTCACTTCTCAATCGCATGACTTTTGCGCATAAGAGACACTACCGTGCCTCTTGATTTTCCCTTTTGTCGGTTAATTATTTCGTTCGCTTTGATCAACTATTTTATTACGCGAAATAACCATAAATGTCGAATCGGTGCTCTGCAACCCCTTTCGAGAAAACTCGGGGTGCCACCGTAAATTTGTCATGCGGAGTAATTCGCGTCACGTCAGCGCCGAGGTATATACGCGAAGAAACATCACGTCGTGCATCTCGCGATTCAACTTGGATCATTGTGAGCGCCCGCGATCTTTTATGTCTTTGCGTCGACGTTACTTGTTCTCGCATTGTTTCGCCGTTGCCGTGTACACAAGACTCCCGGTTTAAAGCCCGGATCTTAAATACAGAAACACGCGAAGACGCGAGAGACTCTCGTGCGCACAGAGGAAAGTTTCTTCGTCCCTATCCCGTAATAGGAGGATGGGAAAGAGAAAGAGAGCGTGTAGCCGTCTTATTGTTAGCTCGCGAATCTATTTTTCCCCACTGTCTTACTTTCTCCTTCATTTTCCGGAAACTTTTCACGCGAGTTTCCGCAATTTTCATGGTCAATTCAATCGGGGGTTACGTCTCGCGGATGCACGAGAAGAGCAGTTTAGAGCAGTTACCGGTTTATCGAGTGTGAGCAAAGATCAACCGAACTTCTTTCGCGCATTTCCAGAATGGATACATCTTGAGTTTTAATGTAAGAGTTGTATCTCCAAACACAAACGTTTAATTTTCTTAATATAATCGCGCAACACGCCTCGGAGAGGTATAACGATTCTCTTTGTGTTTTCGCGCGCGCGCACATCATCGTCTGGAGAAGAACATATCCTGTGCGGGGATCATCCAACATCCCAACCCTCCGTAACATCTTGACTTTAGAACAGAAGCATCCGTTAACCCGGCGCCGGAGTTGTTCCTGTCGCTCTCGTCTATGTATCTTAGCGTCTTCCCTCTTCCCTTCCCCCGACGCGCAGTCGGGAGAAGAGAACATCTTCATCGCATGTTAAATTATCTCTTCGATAAGAACTTTCTCTCTCTCTCTCTTGCTCTCTCCGTTCGACTTTACTCACCAATAAACTTGATCAGCGCACGGTTTTATGATAATTACCACACTAAGATGTCAGATTGAAGATTTTAATATGCGAGAGAGACGAACACGCCGAACAGTCCTCGGCTTCGAGACGTCGTTATTATCATTCTCGCTGCAGCGGGTTTACAATCTCCCGATAGCCGTTAAGGACGCTGTTTATAAGCGGATCGGGCGATAGCGGGTGATAACGGGTAAACGATGAGGATGGGTTTCGCTTGCTCCGCGTTTCAAAGCATTATGGGTACTTATTGCGACGAAAGCATCTAAGAAATCGCCTTACGGAACCGTGTAAGTCGGAAAGATTCTTCCTCTCTCTTCCTCTCGGTTCCTTTGCTTTAGCATACGTTCCGCGCTGCCGCTGCCAGAGAGGACCGTAATTCATTTCCCCCCTCCCGTTGAGCATTGCGGCCGATATTTAAAGAACATTTTAGCGTTCGAGCGGAGGATCGTCCGCCAGAGAGAGAGAGAGGATAGGGACACATCTGCGCGACGCGGTTAACGTCTTATTTACTGCTACATTATCGTATACTTTTTTTCTCCCTCCCGATTTGCATATTTTCCGCAAAAAAATAAATCTCAATGAATTAAATAGATATTACATTGGATTTCACTTGTTTTGTTTTGATATTGATATTTGATGCTTTCGCTGTGTGTTTTATTAACATTCGAAGATGTTTTTCGGGTTTGAATCGCGTTAGTGTCATTTTTATACCAACGTTTCGTGAACATTTCAACTCACTTCATCAGGGTTTCGAGAGCAGCCTGATACTTGTTTTTATACTGTTTTAATTTATTACACATCTACTTTGCCAAATACACATTTTGTATTTGTGGCCTCTTTTTCACGTACAAATCAAAACTTTCTTGTTTATTTAATTCCGCTTGAAACTGCTTTCAATTACCAGACGTGTTTGTTCGAAAAAATCAACATCAAATAAAACAAAAATCATATAGCTGTAATATAAAAATAATTGTAAACGTAATTACTTATTTATTTTTGTATCTCGAATTGGTACGTGAACATTGAGAAATTCAAAGAAAGATAGATGTCACGACAACTCAAAGAAAGAAATAGCACCCGAGCGACCCGTCGAATCGCGAGTTGCCGTCTTTTGTGAAGATCGATCTCCAAATCTGATGCGCGCAACGTTCCTCTCTCTCTCTCTTTCTCCTCTCCCTCTCCTCCCCCTCTCTCTCTACACAGTAGACGATCGTATCGTGCAGCATGCAAAATACAGTATCAGTTGACTTGGCTTTCCCATCTAAATTCCGTAGCTACTTGGACGACGTGCGAAGAAGGAAGACAGATCATGGTATTTCAATGGCAACGTTCTCCGAATGCGTCGGCACGCGCTTTCATCGTCACAAAGCCATTTCTCTCTGGGAGGCGTCTTTGTATTCGGGGAAACATGCATCAGATTATCGGAGTAAACGTGACCGATCGAAGCCACTGGTATCAATTAGTGTTCAAGCGAAACACGAGAGACCGACTGAGCGCGCAAAATCCTGACAATATCCTCGCACATAAATTAAAACGCGCCCTCATCCAAAGCTATCTTCAATCGAGCCTTCGCGATTTTCGAGCTGAAAAAGAAAACGAAATAAATAAAATCACGACGGGGTATCTGCCTCTCATTATTCTTCATAGAAATTAATTGCGAAATATTTTCGAACGACGTTTTTGTCTGGGGGATCGCGTTATTTCGAGATGAATATTTGCAAAAACACGGGCGCGTGGTATTTAAAAATCATAATTATCAAACACGCGCGCGCGCGCACACGTACGCTATCGCGGCGATCGGCGCACGTATTTCTGACGTGCACACGAGGATCCGAGCACTGCTGAGCAAGCAATCAGAACACGCATTGAGATACACACGGTCGAACAGGTTCAAACCGGAGCAAACCCCGGACGCGGATAGGCACGTCAACACGCGAGCACACACATCGCTCCGCTGCCGTAGAAACACGTAGGCACACCGACACGAGAGAGAGAGAGAGAGAGAGGAAGAGAGAGATTGATTATCGACAAATGCAACATAAAACGCGTCTGTTAATTGGAAAAGTAATTTCGGAGGTTCGCGATTTATTGAGCGAGCGGATTAAAGCGCAATTTATTTGCGCAAGCTGCGTCTCACTGTCAGCGGATCGACAACGTGCTCCCGTTTGTGATCGAAATATCGCAATTTTGGGAAGAGTAATATAATGCGCGAGATAATTCGCGTATATATACGCTCGCTTTGTGTAAGAAAAATTATTTTTTTTTGACACGAACATACATATACATATATAGATGTACGTTCGAATCGATGGCCGGATTATCGAGATTACATCAGTTTCACACGCAATGAAGATGCACGATGTCTTCATTAAATCAATCTTCATTAACGCGATTCGAGTGTCAGTTTTTGAATCGTCGGTTTAATTACATCGGAGAATCGCGCGGTATATTATCTTTGGCACCCTCCTCTTCTATATGAAATCGTTTATCGCTCAAAAGACCGAACTCCGAAATTACTTCTACGTTCGATTTGCGTGGATGATATTAATGGCCGAAGTTCGGTCGTCGAACGCGCACGCGAGTCGCGATAACATCGCGATAGATCGGAAACGAATCGCGGCGGGATCACAAAGTCGTCCGCGTCAGAGATCGCTTCCGTATAACTTTTTCGTTTCGCTCGAGCAAAAAACGGGAGAGAAGGAAATATCTTTCTGACAGAGAGTGGCCGCGCCGTTCATAAAGTTTAACACGCATCTCTAGATTTTCGCTCCGCAGGTGCGAAAAAATTCTATTTCGCCGAGTATCACGTGACATGGCGACATTCATTGTGAGAGTAACGCGTTGGAAAATCGCTCTCTTTCTCTTCAAAGCGCGCCGCTTCGTACTTGCGCGAGGAACGCGCCGCGGGCTATCCGTGAAAAAGAAATTATATTATATTATATTAAAGGAACGTAAAACGCGCGTATCTAAAGCGCCACATTTTCTTTCGTACGCGCGATAAAATCTTTTTTTTTTTTTTTTTTTTTTTTTTAAATTAAAATAACTGGTAATATAATGGGCAAAAAATGTACCGACTCTGAAATTCATTGCGTGTGAATTTTATTGCGTTCGCAAATCGCGACGAAAAATTATACGACGATCTTCACCGCATCAAACGCCCCGTGTGTTTCTCCTCTTAAACGTTCGTTAAACTTCAATCTGCGATTCGCACACAATGGCGCAGGTGACGCAAGACGCGAGAGATTTACGCAAAGCGTTTACATTCGGATCAGTAGTTACTAAAAGAGACGAACGTTCTATCGCTAAGCGTCCGCACACGGTGTTTTTTTTAACTGTGATACTTGAATCTCGTCTGCGTATCAGTAAAACACACGTGTTTCCGCACGTGTGTTTGCGCGTCACTACACGTGCGTGTGTGTGTCGCTATACGCATCACGCTGATTATCGAGCGGATCGACAACCGCCGTGTCGGCCTGTTTCGAGTAGCATGCGTTAATGCCAAACCCCGAAACCGGCGAGCCCTAACCCGCAACCCAGTCGAGAAATTGCGTCGATGCAATTAAGCCGACCACCATAATCGGTTACGAATATTCGCGTCGAAGCGAGCGAGCGAGCGAGCGGACACACACGCACTTTGATTAGATGCGTGTGCGCTCGCGAAAACACGCACAATCAAATCAATTGCTGTACATACATACATGACCGAGGCAAGAGAAACATCGGCGAGCGACACTTGATCGCGAAAGTGGCGATATAGAAACATCAAGACGGGGAGAGATCGTCGAACCGGACTCAAGAGGAGGACAGTTGGTCTTGAACTGATTACCAAATCGTCGCGATGAGGATTGCATTTAACAATCAAGCGGGCAATTTGTATTTCCGGGCAGTCCGACGAGTTCCATTAGCGTCGAGAGGGAGAAACGATATGGGTCACGTAGGACGTGATAGATATACGAAAAAAAAAGGCACTTAAACCCTGATTTTGGTCGGTGTAATCTGACTGCTGCACCGGCAATAAAACCGGATTAAACGACTTTAATGACGGCTTAATGTTAATTGACCGGAAGGAAGCGAATTTATTAGATCGGTCGCGCTCCCTCGCTTATATTAATGAGAATAATAACGCGCAACGAATAACAGTTGCGCTTTAAGAGAACAGAACATCGGGTTCTTCTGCCGGTACTGTAAAAACACACGAGAGCGAGTGTATAGAGGAAAAAATTGTACGATCTAGAAAAACGGACAGTTACATACTTTATTGCAAACAATTTGCGTTAGCTCGGCAATAAATTTTCGCGGCGAGACCTTTGCCGGCAGTTTAGTTTTTCCTTCTCGCGGTCTTCACGCAAAATGGCTCTCGTATTTTTTAAATAAAGCGCCTCGCTATCGTTAAACTGTCGACTTATTTTTCCGTCTTACGCGCGCGCGCTGTGTGTCTCATTGTTGCGCATATACATAGTCATTGGAGAAATTTCGGGATCCGCCAGTTGGCCGTTTGGAAAAAGTATCTTTACTCGGGAGCTCTCTCGGACTAATAGATAGATACTCCGTACTTTCGCAAACACGTTAAGAATTTTCCAAAGTGTGCCAAATTGACCCATTATCCAACTTATACGACCGGCAATCCAACGTAACGAACCGAATAAACTCCCAAATGCGTTTTCCGGCATTGAGAAACATCTTTTCTTGAAAATTACAACCTACAGAGCATTAAGAAATTTCCAGACCTGCCGTTGAGACGACGAGACTTCGACGCGTTCTATTTTATTTCTCGCGACATTTATTCGCGTATAATTTTTGTTTTTGCGCGCGCGAGAAAGTAGTGTCGCACTCGATTGTTCGAAATATGATCGTCCTTCTTCGCGCACATACACTTGCACCGCGAAAAACTTGCGACGCTCTAATCCTCACGCTCTCCGCGATAAACTTTTCTGCGGCACGTACCGCGCGCTCGCGTATTTCCGACGCAAGAGCGCACGCCAAACGTCTGAATTACGCGGAGAGCGCGGACGCGAGTGTGACGAGGATAAAAAAATTAAAAAAAAAAAAAAAGAAGTGAAAATGGAATAACGCGATTAAAATGCTCTCGCATGTCCGGTCTCGCGCGCGGTCGCCGAGCGAGAGTTTTATCGCGGACGACACGGTGACGATGAGCGCGAAGTCTCCCGCCTCTCTCCTGTTTTCGCGCGCGGAAAATTCGTGAAAGAGATCTATGGCTGGAACGAATTAGGGAGACGCTTTTGTGCGGCGCGGAAATGCGAGAATCATTGAGAGTAATGTTCGCGGGTTCACGTTCGCGAGGTAAACCGTGAATCGGGGCTTGCAAGAATGCATACGCGCGTGCGGAGGAAAAAAACGCGAGCATTACATGCGCGTGTATACCTATATTGACGAGAACGGCGACGACGACGACGACGACGATGACGACGTGAGGAATTAAGCGCAATTCTTCGCGCGTTTAATTCAATGAACGGTGCAAAACACACGCCGACAAAAAGTGACGAGTGCCGGCGGGAATGAATCCTTTTGTAGCGGGAAATATTTTTGTCACGAGGCGAGGCGCGCATCGGGCCACGGAACCAGATTTAATGCTGGGAAAAGTTTTTCGGACGTAATTCATCTCCCGACGCTTCGGAGAGAGAGAGAGAGAGGGAGAGAGAAAGAGAGAGAGAGAGAGAGAGTGAGAAAGAGAGAGAGAAAGAGAAAGAGTTCGGAGCGCACCACATATCGCATATCTCCTCGGCTATGGAAATCACGCGCGAGGGTTTCGACTGGAGGGTGTATCGCTCGCTCTCGGAACCGACTATTGGCCTGTTTTTTTTTTTTCCTACGTGCCTTGTTCGACGAATATTGCGAATAATCCACGACTTTTTTCGTCTGGCCCGATTTACAAAAACATCGTAATCAAATTTGCCGGACGAATTCGATGTTACGCAATTCACGTGGTACTATATGTGTGCGCGCGCGCACGTACACGGAAAAAACTCGTTCAACTCTCGTTCGTCAATTAACGGGCCGTATGACGTCGGGATTTTTCGGTACGAAAAGAGGAAATTTCTGTCGGCCCCGTGATTTGTTCTTCGAGAACGAAACCGTTGCGAATTAGATTATCGGTATTCGATCATTCTATTTGGAACACGCCGGCCTTTCTCTATACGCGCGATACGTGTAGCGTGTATACACAACGTAAATCGAATTTTCAACGACTTTAAAAACAACAACAACAACAAACGAACCAAGAAAAACAAAGAATTACAACAACGTGGCATTATGAATCTCACAATGGGAGCTAATGCATTAGTTGATGCTTCACCAACAACAGTCGGGGTGTATTGTGAGGCTGGAAGGACGTGTTAAAGACGAAGCTCGCTCCATACAACGCTCTGTGTCTAAATCACTTTTTCGGATTTATGAGATATCGCGATTAAGACGCAGAAATACAATCTTTCTCGAGAGAAGTAACAAGTTTTCGAGACTTGAGTATCTCGTGCGGAAAACAAATGAGTCTGCGGAAATAAATCCAATAAAAGAAACCACCACCATTTTCGCTCGCCTAAAAAAGGTGCATCAGACGTCGGGAGAGGCGTTAAACGACCGTGCTTACACTTTCTTTTTTTGGGCGGAATGTAAGCATCCTTCTCCAGGCTTCTTTCTTGATTTCACCTCCGAAGCGGAGTTGAAACGCGAACGTAAGAAAGCACGTTAACGACGTTTTCGACGGTGTATCTCTCACCTTTCCCGTCGCCTCCTCCGCGATCGTTACCCGGAACAATCGTTGCGCACACGGAGGGTGGATCGTCTGCGTGGCTTCCGCGCGGGCGGCACGCAGCTCGTAAATTAAGGGCCGGGCTGCCATTGCCTGGCCAGCTACGGGCGAGCTAAATCTGCGAGGAACGATCGTAAACCACCCCGCAATACTACACACGGTGTGTTGCCTCCACGACCAAAGGCCCGTTGGCGATGCGTGATCGGAGTGAATCTCGGCAAATCGGAGATAAATCTGCGGCAAAGTAATTCGAGGGTGAATCGCTTTACAACCGCAATGTAGATCAACCTGCGCCGTAAGCAACGACAAATCTTGATCTCAGCCGGAAAACATCTCGCATGTACGTGCGAACCGGAGCTTCCGCTCGACGATAGATAGAGAGAGAAAGAGAGAGAGAAAGAGAGAGAGAGAGAGAGAGAGAGAGAGAGAGAGAGAGAGAGAGAGAGAATTTCGTCGAATCCGCTACACGCGATAAACACGCACAATCGAGCGAAATTGAATCGCCCAACAATTCACAGAGAGATTTTATTCAAGTTTGAACAATGTATGTAATCAGAATTATTTTTTATTGTATTTTTATTGTATTTTATTCATAGACACAATTCAACTTCGGCGCACGCCTTTTAAATCATTTTTTTCAATATTATATATTGAAAAAAATGATTATATACGTGAATGAATATATATATATATTGACAAAATCTCTCTGAATCCTTTAAATTAAATATATATGATAAATTTAAATTAAATACATTTATAAATCTTTAAAATTCTCATTGGAGCACTAAAGCGCGTGTGTTTAAAATTGATTGCAGTTGATTCCGTGAAAATCAATTAAATTTTATGCATTTGAAATGGGGGATGAAAAAACTGAGAGTCAGAGGCGGAAAGCAGATTACTTTCGTCTACATGCCATTGAGTATTACGGAAGAACAGTCGATCGAGATTCTCGGATTAATCGTTCTGTCGCGAGCTAGTGTGTGTGTGTGTGCGTGCGCACCTGGTAAGGGCGTCGCCAGCAAATCTCCGAACGTCGCGAGGTAAATCGGAAACGAATGGTTTACGGAAAGCGCCGGTCGACAACCGGTATTAATGTTAAAATACGATTTCCGCTGCGTCGTCAATCGTTTGCTGCGGGTTTCAGCAGAAAGATTCGCTTCCACCCTTAGTGTCGTAAAAAAAAAGCGTCGTAAAAGATCCCGTAATATTCCGGAATCGTCGGTACTCATTTTAACAAGCGTACATACAGATTCGTCCCCGGAATATTATTTCGTACAAACGCGCGCGCGCGCGCGTTATTCTTCCGCAATTCCGAGCGAAAGACGCGCGTGCTGCGGCTCTTCCCCTCTCTGCAAAGATGGATTTGATTCCAGCGGAATTGCGATTGCGGCAAAAAGAGGCCGGTACGAACGGGGACATCTGCCGCGAACGTAAATACGTTGTCTCCTTTGCGACGAGCTCCAATAGAAAACCTTACGTTCCCTTTACGGCTCCGCTCGGGAAAAGATGAAATAACTTACATCCGCGGGATATGACGGCAGAGAAGGAACTTTTTCTTCGCACGCCCGAAGACATTTTACCATTAAATGCATATTTTAAATTAAACCGGAAGAAGATACGCGCGTACGCGCAGATGCGCGCCGTCATATCCGCCGAGAATGTTCGTTTTAATGGAATATGAGAATCGTGATTGCATTTCAGCGGCGCTGCATAAAAATCTTCCGTTACACATTGTCACATAAATTAAATTTCGAGGAAATTTCGTCATTTCTTTTGAGGAGAACAGTGTCATCGGGATATGTGCTCGCACGTGTTTGAAAATAAAAAGCGTCGTATATGACACGCTTTGTAAAAAAAAAAAAAAAAAACAATTCAAAAATGTCTGACATATTCCCTAACACAAAGAAACGTGTGTAACGTTACATTCTATTTTTGCTTCGAGATCTATCCCAAGCGAAGATAAGAGTTTGTTTTATTTTGCTCCGGGCGATATTAATAGATACATACATTTAATATACATGGATACATTTAATATACATGTTTCAACGGGGACTGCAGTTTCCGTTTGCGCGATACATCCGCAGATACCGAGTGAGACAACTGCCCGATATCGATTTTCGCGATACGCGCGGCACGAGCTCGCGCGACTGAAAATCGGTATATCGGACGAAGGGCAGAGTACGTGACACACACGAAGAAACGGTATCAATTTTGTCCGTCGAGATGGAGTGTTATTCTTGTTCGCCGCGATGCGGAACAGGAACGGAGAATCATCTCTTCTTCTTGGCGCATTTACCACCGACAGTTTCGCCCATTACATGTATATCCGCTTCTCCTCGACGGTGTCGCTAAGGAATATCAATAACTTTTACGACGCGGCACTAAAGCGTCGAAATCGGCGACCGTTGCAGGTAATACGAAAGGACGTTGTTTCGCCGCGTTTTACACCCGTAACCTATGCGACCAATTTCCCAGCGTCGCATACGCTCGCCACTCACGAATACTATTTCATGCGCGGACTTAGAACCGCGTCGTAAGAACACCCCTGACAGTTCCCGGCGATACGTTACTCCGGTATAACTTCCGGTCTCTCCGGAGCCGCTCTCGTATCTCGAACACTTTGTATTTTTCTCTGAAATTATTCACAATATGTGCGCGAAGTAGTTTCACACTGTGCTGGTCAATCGCAACGAAAATATTTAACATTGTTTATTCTTATAGCATTTTCTCGTAGTATTTTAATTCTCCCGTGGGCTTTCTCACGTTCTTTTTTTTCCATCTTACTTGCACTCTTTGATCCGCATGTCTCGCGACATAGTCGCCGTCTTAATCGCCGTCGTCGCGCGATATTTACCGTAGACGCGTCCCGACGTAATATCGCGATATTAAAGTGATATATTGACAAACTTGAGGACGCGTATCAGAATTTCCATGAACTTGCGACGCGGGGATCGAAAAAAGAGCCGCCGCGAAAGTCGCCGCCACAATGCCACGATAAATATGTAACCAGCAAGTTTGGACGGGATCCAAAGGGAAAGGTGAACCACCGTTTTCCACAAGGCTCATTGATCATCTCGAGCACGTATCAAGGAGCAGCGGGACTGAATTTGGGAAGAAGGTGAGCCGCCAAAATGAAAACTAGGGTCCTCCAAAAGTGAGACTCTCTAAAATGAGAAGAGAGAGAGAAAGATATATATATATATATGGTCTAGATAAATAAGAAGCCACCTGAGTCTTCGTCGATGGTGAGAGCGTCGTGTTCTAGAGCGAGCGAAGCACTTCGACTCGAGACCTCGTGGACCAGATAGCGAAGAGTAGAGGATCTGCCGCGCAAGACACCCGGTGTCGCTTCGCTCCCAATACCACGCCGTTTGAAGAGTCCAACCCGATTTTGGAAGCGACCACCCGCGTCACAAGCGATCCCATTTACTTAACTACACCACTCGCAGTTTCATTTCGAGAAAATCGTTTCTCGTCGTTGCATTGCCATTCTGTGTGTGTCCTTTTCTCTCTCTTTCTCTCTCTCTCTCTCTCTTTATCGTGTAGCGAGAATCAAATGTGCGGCGGTAACGAGAAAATAGCGTTTTCGCTTGTATATATATACTGCGAAACATAAGGATTGTGGGTTTTAAAAAATGTCCTCCGCGGTTCTTTCTCGGTCATGGAAAAAACAAGAAACGTTGAGAACAGGTAGCGAACTGGCTTGCGAAACTACGACGCGGCAATTAAACGTTTCCGACGCAACTGCGCACGGAGTATTTTTCACGAAAGAGAGAAACACTTAAAAAATAGAGAATTGTTATTAAATTTTGTAATTATTATATCTTCACCTGTGAAAGCGTTTACAGACTGCCCGTCGGCTGCAAACGCGACACTTTGTTTCCCCATAAAGTGCGCGATATAGAGATGTTGTTATGTACCGTGTTTAAAGTATGTAGCGAAACTGTTCATGTAGTTTAAAACAGCAAACACGGAAGCTACGTACGAGATGTTTGCTTGCGATCTGCGAAGACCAAACAAGATTCCTGCCATAGATAAACCGCATGAAACCTTATAAGGACGAGAGAGAGAGAGAGAGAGAGAGAGAGACAGGCAGTTTGCGCTGCCGGCGATATCTCATAGTTAATGTATCAACAAGACACAATGCGGCATATCGTTAGATGCATCTTGATACTATGTCTATTAAAGTGATGCACGGGCCGGTGTCTCGCACACGTCGCGCGAATATGGCGCGGCGTCGTAATTTCTTACGCCACCTTCTCCCTTCACGACTATTTTCTAATTACGAGGGACGTAAAACAGGCACAGTGCGCGAAACTCTATTTTAGCACGTCGTTACGCTTTAGTATGTCATTTGCCGTCCACGTTATCGCCCGTATGTGTGTAATTTTTTGGTTTTTTTATTATTTCAAACCTTTTAATATACCGAAGAGAGTTTAAAACGCGTTTCGGTTTTAAATAAAATATTGTACACATTTTAAACTGACTACTTGTCACCTGTCAAATAGAAAAAACACAAAAATTACTTGTAATTTTTTAACTTGCTGTGGTATATTGAATTTTCATATTTTTATATTTTTAGCTTATATACATGTTTGCAATAAAATACTTGATTTTATTTATAAATTACAAAATGTTTCAAATTTTTGAAACAATAATATGTGTGTGTATGTACACATGTGCATTTGTGCTGGCATACGAGAGTCACATATGTGTGGGACAAGCGTATAGTCATTTCTTGGAGAACGCAAGGGCTGCTCGACAAATATCACGTAGGTACGTGGACGAATTTGTGTTTCCCAAGCGCAGTCATAATTAAACCGTTTCGGTATACGAAGCAGGCAACATAATTAACGTCAGCTTAATTCGAATCCGCGGTTAAACACGGGTCCGAAATTTTGCGCAGGCCAGCAAGCTGCGTACTTATCTCCGGAAATTCGAGAACAAAAGTGTCTTCTTCGTTGGTTCACGTATCACGAAAGACCGCAAGCTACGGGGTTAAAGTTATATGTCAGGTTATGTGTGTGTGTGTGTGTGTTTTTGTGTGTGTTCGCAGCCGTGAAATCCGAACATTTCGTCATTTTACGATGTGGCCTCTCTTTTCTGGATGAATAATAGGCAAACTTCACCTTTTACTGCGGTCACGAATGTTCTCGTCGTTAACGTCGATATCTTCGCGCAATAACATAACGTAAGTTGATCGCACGAAAACAATAAGATAATATAATGTGTTGTGTGTGTGTATTTCAGAAGCATCTGATGTTTCAGATAAAACGTGAATCGTCGAAACAAAGTATCGCGAATCAAATCTTTCGCAAGTCTTTCGCGCGATCACATCGGGCGCGTCGATCTTCCTTTGACGTCGTTTTGTAATCTCATCTTGTTCAAAAGACTTTCATAAATTATTATTAATGTCGTAAAGATAATTAGCGTTTCCAGGAAACAACGTTCGGTTCACACAGGCGCTTCAAGATGCGCATCCTTGAAGACGTCTCGCAATACGCTCGCAAAGCACGTGAAGCGAGAAAGTCGTAATTAGCTAAATCAGATTAACCGGCATTTCAAACGCGTCCCAATTCTAAGCATCTATAATCCGGGATCACGGAACCAAAACGTTCCGCATCTTACAACCGGAGGCGACGCCGGATTATGAAGACGCCCGTGTATTTCCCCGTGCCACGTGTCCGCCTCCGTGCACGTCTCGTGGTTTCGCCGCTGGTTGCAATTAACCTCGCCGCATCCTGCCACCAGTTTCCCTAAACAGAAACCAGCTTAATGCGACGATGCTTGATCTAACGCGGATGTGCCGCGTAACATAAACGGATAACCCTCGTAGTTGCTCTCCATAAAATGTTTACCCGCTCGTCTGACATTTCACGGGGGTGACACGTGTTTGATACAAGAGACAGACAGAGAGAAAGAGAAAAGGTTGTCCCCTTCCGGAAGATAATCCTCACTGTGCTGTAATAAATTTTCGACGTTTCCTCTTCGACAAGGAATGACATTATTTCGTTTTTTTTTTTTTTTTTTTTATCAAAATTTTATATTCAAAACGCGAACGCGTTTCAATTAGCGTACAACGTGATCGGATTTGAAAGGAAATAAGAATTGTACTCTGCAAGCGAAAATTGGAGACGAGAGCTCGAAGTTTTAATAATGAAGAATTAAAATACTATAGTTGTCCCCGGGATGGTTGCAGCGTGTGTACGCCGGAAGTGCAATGGAGTTGGCTTGCTGATGACTGCGCGTGTTTTGCGGAGATTGCACGACACCATGAGGGAGCTATTCGTCTTGGTAATGCGTGAGGGTGTCCGCGACACGACAGAGTGGAGAATAAGGAGAAGAGACAGAAAAGCAGAGAGACAGAGAGAGAGAGAGAGAGAGAGAGAGAGAGAGAGAGAGAGAGAGAGAGANAGAGAGAGAGAGAGAGAGAGAGAGAGAGAGAGAGAGAGAGAGAGAGAGAGAGAGAGAGAGAAAAGACGTCCCATATCCCGCGCGCACTGGCAGATGAGAACCGCAGGAGTTGTCGGCGGATTCCCAGGGTAGCCACACGAGGAAGGAGGTGTTCGCGTCCAGATGGGTAGGATAACGCGACGCCGGGGTTTGGGATAAGTAACCTCTTATTAACGAGCAATTCCTCTCTCGCGCGGAAAGCGCAGACATTTAGGCATTTGCAGCGGCGAGGAGCCTTCTCTCTTTTTTACATTTCTCATCGATATTCGCCGGCAGACATCTGTCTTGATGCAGATATGCTCGTACACGAACGCACACGTGTGTGAAGGGTGCACGATCGAGGATGTACGGATTCTGAGGAGCTCTGCCCAGCGGCATGTGCAAGGATGAAAGTCGGCCATTAATCTAAGGTAGACTCGAATCTCGGTTAGGAATCTCACGTTGTGCGCGAATATCAGAATGAAGATCTCTCCGGCAAATTCCGGCAAAGCGCCGTGAATTTTTGCATCTTTAATGTGTGCGCGCGTTCAGCATTTATTTTTTCCTCCCGACCGCGGCGGAACTGCACATTCGGTTTTAACGAGAGAAAAATGCCAGAAACGAGAAATGTGAATAATTTTGAAATAGTGGATCGTAAAATAGTAAAGATTGAAAATTATGGGATGATCTTAAAATTGAGAATTGTGTGATTTTTCTGGAAATTCTCTCGTGCGCGGAAACGGGGAGAGAGAGAGAAAGAGAAAGAGAGAGAGAAAGAGAGAGAAAGAGAGACGTATCGAGGCATTACACAATTTACGACGCTGTATACATAAAAAATATATCGGCTTGCTTTTTCTCGTGTACTTTGACGCGTGAAAAAATGCTTGGGGCGTGTTTAATTTTCTGAAATTCATTAAATTCCCGAAAGCGCCGCATTTTCTGTAAATAACACAGAGCGAGTGTAATATTATTTCCCGAAACATCGGGGCGAAGTTTCTCCTCGAGGGAAGGACGGCGCGGCGGAACATCTTTTGAGCAATTACATCGTACACGATAAGGAGTTTCCACTTTCGTACGTCCGTTTTTGACTTGGTAAATTACGGTTTGTCGAAAACTTTCGCGCCGAAACTTTCTCCTCTATAGCCCGCGCGAATTGCTATTGAAACTTCGAGTTAGGCCAAAAGCTTCTTATCGGTTATTTCTCTTATTGCAATGCGCGCGGCTTTCGCAATATTTCAGTGTCCTCTTAACTCGGCGGATCTCTGAAAAAGCTGCAGGGCGAAAAGTTGGGAGTGGAAGCGCGTTTTTTTGCGCGCACGGGAAAACGCAGGACCACTGCGCAGAAGTATAAATCCGAATTACTCTTTGGGGATTACGGGAGCTGTTTTCAACGTGGATTGGAATTTTGGATGCGCGCGAAAGGCACCGAGAAACTTTGACAGGAAACATTATAAATGTTTTTTTCCCCGCTGCGTGCGGGATTTATGACGGAATATTTATGCATTCGCATCCATTGTCATCATCCCCCTCGAATGTGTACGCGGCGCGCGCATATCGCGGGGATAATTCTCATGTACCTGCACACATTTCACCCCGGTATAAAAGTATTTCGTCGTAAAAATTGTCCCCGAGTGTCACGTGTCCAAGAAAATCCAAGGGGACTTGTCAGCGAGTCAATTCCGCGGCTTTTAACACAGCGAGAGAGAGAGATCTTATTATTTCGTGCAATTTTATCCGCGCTGTGTAATCGAAACGCGTACGACGACCGGTGCGTAATGAAGTATGTATCCGGTTACGATATTATCTCTCTCCTCGTTCTCTCCTCCGAAGTTCTTCTCCCCGCATAAACTCATCGCGGATAACGAAATCAGAGGGAGCTGTCTGATTTTCCCGTGTTCGCTGAATCGAAAGCTAACCGCTTTGCGACAATTTTATACCTCGCGATTCTGGGTCATACTTTTAAAGGCACGTCCGCGGTGCTAGCGAAGAATAGAAGAAGAACTAACGTAGATAGGGTAGGTACGTCGCGCGACGATCGGAGCGGACTCGCGAATTTTCACACGTGAGAACAACGTGGCGCGTGAAGTTAAGACAAGGAGTGAAGGAGAAGGAGGGGGACGGGCGTACCCGATGGAATCAGGTCCTCGAAACGAAATGCAAATATGGCATTATTCTATTGAACGCGCGGAGGCTTCGTATTTGAGTGAACTATGTGCCTTGAAATCGAAGGATTCGATAGTGCCGCGGAGATGACGTGACTGTAACTCGTTCGGGAAATTTGCATATTTCAAAAATAAATTGCGCAACACACTTTAAACGCGCACTTGCCGTATAAATTGTGACAAAAGAGAAGAAAAAGGAGAGATCTTTGTATTGTTCCTTACAAGCTCACATAAATAATTTTCACTTTTGTTTACGTCATGTAAGCTTCCACTACAGTCTTAATCAGAGCGTTACTTAATCAGCATAAAATATTCAATGCGCGGGACAAACGCGCCGTCACCACTTACAATGGCGGTTTAAATAATTTCTTCGCGGTTAATTGGATTAATTGCCTTCCGACATACGTGCGCGCGCGTGGCTCTCACTTATTTTCTCCGGACGTCCGCCTCTCCTGAACGGAGAATGAAAAAAAAAAAAAATATAAAAAAAAAATAATAAAAAACCGCGGCGAAACAAGCTAGGTAGAAGTGTTGGCGGAGGTCGCCCCTATCGTAGCTACATCGGAGAACTTTCGACGGCTAATGGAAATAAAAGAAAGTTCTCCTTTTCTCTCTTTCTCTCTCTCTCTCTTTCTTTCTTTTACTCGATCTCTTTCTCTTTCCTTCTCCCTCTCTCTTTCTTTCTCTCGCAAGCATTGTGCAGTCGGGTTCAGGTTCGTTGCGTCTAAGAGGGTGCAATAAACGACCAGATTTTCACCGGAACGACCAGCAGCTAACGAACCAAGCGGCAGTTAGACCACACTCAGCCATTAGTGCCACTTTTTTTTTGGTGCACTATGATATCTCGCGATACAATCGAAAGAGGGAGAGAAAATAAAAGCCTGCAATCGGAAAACGCATACCTATACGATAGAGTTTTGGTATTACTACGAATTTCACGTGAAATTCTCGTTTTGTTTTTCTCTCTCCCAAGTTTATTATTTTTTTTTCTTTTTTACTTTCTCGAATCAATCGAATCTCGCGCGTGAGATACAATATATGCAATATTTGACACATATACATATATAAATATATATAATTTAATAACATCGCTCAGTCATGAAATGCAGTCGCCGGGATTTCTCAACAATTTAAAGCCCGCGAACAATATGCAATTGTTCTGCAGAAAACGCTTGCCTCTTTTTCATTATTACTTTTAATGAATTAATATGCGGATATAATTGATTCTCCGGGAAATTCTGTTGTGTTGCGGTTAAAAACCCGTCGCGCAAGCCGCACGCGCGGAGTAATTGTGTTTGCGATTCAATTTCACGTTTTTAATCGCGTATTGTGAGGATAGAATAAAAGCTTAGAATGTTGATCGGCTTATTTGTGCTTGAACGCAAAATACTCAATCTTCCACATTTGTGTTTACACATCCGCGTGCACCATTTGTGTATTCATATTTCGATGAACTTATTCGAGAGAAATCCGCGACAATCGATGCCGCCGCTCCCTCGCGATTTCCGCCCGAAGTCGTGTTAACGACGCTATTGTACAGCATTGACAAATCCCTATACATATACATATTGCGGGTCCTTGAATATAAGAAGCTCAGGGTACAAAACCTAAATCGATTGTCGGGCCCGCACAATGGAATATCCTCCCCCCGGCCCGACCCCGGTTGCGCGCCACATTTACTTCGTCGGACGATGAAGTCGGGTGAGTTATAACCATCCTCGACCTCTTCATTCATCCCTCACTGCCGTACCTCTCCACCTCCCTCTTCCGTCCTCCCCCCTCCTCCTCCGCCCCCGTTTGCGCTTATCTTGCGCCCGCCTTTCTCGCTCTCTATTATCATCTCTAACAAGACGTACTCAGCGAATTCGTTAATGACTGTCTGAAAATCTCCGTTATTAAAATTAGCGCGAACTTGTGTTTCGATCCGTTTCTCCTTTCCCCGTCTTCGTCTCAGATTCATCCCTTCGGATTACTTCGTATCTATCCCCTCGTCCTAACGTTCTTCGAATACTTCGCTCGAATTTCCAGACGCTACTACTCGACGAAGAAACCGGCACGTTTATTGATCTCCGAACGCGCGGCACGAGCGCTCGAGAAGCAAAGAAAAAAAATGGTATTAATGATAATAACGAATAACGCGCGCGCGCGCGCGCAAAGGGTATCCGACTTCGCGCAAGTGTATTATCGCGTTCCCGGAGGAGAATTGCTTCGCTCTCGCGCACGTACGCACACACCACGCGGACCCGTTTCCGGATAATCGCCGCCGCAACTCTTTTCCGCCCGGTGAGTTATCCGTCGCACGATCGACTTTCGGCGGGAAGGAAGAGGAGGAGGCGAATTTATCGGCAGGATTTGCAAGCGAGCCGGAGGGTCGACCTCTGATACGGCGGGCCGCTCCCGCTCGCAGAGGTTCTTTGAAATCCGCTCGACTGTAGCAAAAAACGCTTAGAGGTAGGTTAGAAAACTTAATCACGACTTCGCAAAAGTTGTCTCTGAGAACTTTTTTTTATAATTGTCATATAAATGTGAGATCGGGAGTAAACGGAGACGCGCGCTCTCTCTCTCTCTCTCTGTGAGACGCTCGTTCGTAAGAAATCGTAAAATATTTTATACATGGCAATTTGCCAAAGTCACGTTGCGGAACAGCGCGTTCCCAGAGCTTATCGTTTAAATCCCGTTCAGGGTGATCAGTGGTTAAC
Source organism: Pseudomyrmex gracilis (assembly GCF_002006095.1). Lineage (NCBI taxonomy): Eukaryota > Metazoa > Arthropoda > Insecta > Hymenoptera > Formicidae > Pseudomyrmex > Pseudomyrmex gracilis. The sequence continues at coordinate 72,166 of NW_018020707.1, forward strand.
CGTTACACGAAGCGGAAGTAACGCATCAGTTTCCGCGGCACGAGTTTCGTCGCGGATTTGATTTGTGTGGAGAGACGTTTCGCTTCAACTGCGAAATGTATAAGATATCCTTAGTTGGTGAATAACAACGTGGACTTTCCTGCGCTACATTGTTTTATTCAATTGAAAGTAACACGTCGCGATAAAGATACTACATTTCTACAGGTCGTTTTTGCAATAAATTTATAGGAAGAGAGAGAGAGAGAGAGAGAGAGAGAGGAGATACGAAAAATGTCTCAACGTTTGCAGTTTTATAACGTCGCGCGATGAAAATTTTATCAACAGTCGCACACATCCGTCAGGCTCCTCACTTCGGTTCGGTAAAAATTTAATTTTCTGCCGATACACGAGTTGTCTCTATCCGTGCCAAACACACACGTGTTGGTGCGATATAGTGCCGTAAGTGCGTTATCATCAGTACAGATTCGCGAGCGATATCATTGATAACAATATTATAAACGGCACATAGGCGCTTTATCAAAGAGAAACGAACTCGAAATACGATATATTCGCGTCTCTCTCATCTCTCGTTTTCGTGCGGCACAGAAAATTATACAGTGCCGCACGACAAAGCACACAATTACCTGTTGGCGCGGCAACGAACTTTTCGAGCAAACAAATTTCAATTTCAACGATCGTGTCTCTTCGTGTTGACGCATAAACGTTCGTTTCAACGAACTCCGCTTATCTCCCATGCGTGCATTTTGTTCGTCAAAGTCGACCAGTTAAAAAAAAAAAAAAAAAAAAAAAACACATCTCAGCCCGTGTGCAAGAACCTTTTTCGCGCGAATCGAGTTTTTATCGCGCGCGCACGATGTATGAAATGACGCGCATCACATCCGCTTCACATTACAATTCGCTTAACGCGCGCACGCGCGCGATAACCGTTGCGTTGTAATAACGTCACAAAAATTCTGCGTCTCGATGAAATTTTGCGGTGGTTCTGTTTACTTAAACACCGCGCGAAATTACAATCGGTTATTCATACACTTTAATTAAATCAACTGAAAAACGACCGGATTTTTCATTTTCATCTTTTTTCGCGCAAAATTGTTATTCAACGAAAACACACCTGTAGCGTTAAATAATACATACATTTGTTGTCTCATTGTTTTCGCATTAACGCGACGTGGGAATTAATGTTTGATCTTTCCCTCCCCCGCGTATGTGTCACACGCATCACGCAATTTCACGTCGAACATTTCAGACAAAAGCGCGTATTGCCGTGAAGCGCGTAAAAATAAAAATATAAAAATTTCATGAGTTGTGTAAATTAACGTCTTTTATTCACACGTTTCTTCGCGCATATAAAAGCTGTCCAATTAGCGTAGAAAATGTAATGATTATGACTCCCGACCGTTGCAACGGCGGAAAAGGCTTAAACAGGAGCGCGAAAAACATCTCCAAGTTATCCGCGATAATTAATTCACAAGTAATAGCATGTACAGCAACGCGCCGGGCGCGTTAAGCAACCCCTTCTCCCAGCAATGCGAACAAAACAAACTTCATTGTTGATAGTTCCTCGCTCGCGCGAGAATATTTTCTCAGTTTTCTCGGTAGGAGCGCTGGAAAATACATAGATAAGGAGAAAAAAGAGAAAGACATACAAAAAAGAATAAAATGCTATACTTCTCGATTCATTATCCGCTTTGTCGGCAGCGGGAGAAATGCGCGCTTTTCGTCGCATATAATCACTCCCGTATGCGTGAATAAATCCTTGCTGACAAGCGTATATACGCACGAGACGCACATCCTCTCGCGAGAGCCAACGAGAGGGCCGGACGGAAAGGGTTGTGCGAGTCGGCAATAACGGACGGGTTGAACGTTCGCACAATGGACCGTTTCGACGGGTGTGCGCGCGTCCAGACCAGAGGATGGCCCGCGAGAGAGAGATAGGGTAGAGGATATATTTCGAATATATATTTGGGCCCGTGCGCTGCTATCGACGCGCCATAAATGATCGCTCGCCGATTTCGGCACCGCCGCTCGCGCCCGCCGCCGCTTTGTGCGTTCGCCAAATTAAGCCACCATTAAAATAATAATCCCGCGTTCGCTCTATCTCTCTCTCTCTCACCTTCTCTCTCTTTCTCTCCTTCGCGTTTGTTCAGATCACGCGCACCCTCGCGATGCCATCCCTTCCCCTTTGGAAGCCGCTTCGGCGAAAATCGACGCGGACACGATCGACAATAGTCGCGCACCGTCGTCCTCTTGATTATCCATCGACGCCCGGGATTATCCCCGACGGACGCAATTATGTGCGTCGTCGCTGGAGCATCGCGCCCCTGGACCAGTTTAAGCCAGTTTCACACGAGCCACTAATTTCGTTCGGTGGTTGTCAACTTTTTTTTTATCACCGCTTCGTCTCGGTTATAAAACGATTATGCATGAATTGGTATTTCGAAAAAAAAGAAAAGCGTTCTCGAGAGAATAAACTGTGAGTCTTTTTTTTTTCTACCCGTGGAACACAAACTCGTGAAATTTACATGAAAGATCGAAAACTAAATCGACGAGAAAAATATAAAACTAAACTAATAAGAACAAAAATAACAAGCTGCAGTCAAGTTTGATTGTTTGAAAATATGAACTTTCGCCCCGTTGCAGTTCGCAACTTTTATTTCTTATCACTATAATTGGTTGAATATCGGTATCTGTTAGTTGAGATTTTTTTTTTTTTTTTTTTTTTTTTTTATTCTCGTGCGAGGAGTCCCTCAACGCGAAGTCCCAGCAGAATTGGACGCTTCGCGAAAAGCCGCGGGATTATCCTACCACAATTGGATTTGTCATTCCGATGTTCCCCTTTCACGAGCGATTCCGACTGCATTCGCGTGTGAAAACTTCCATTTAGAGAACCTTTCTTTCCCGGTCGTGTCTCTCTCTCCACTAAGACACTTCGATGATCCAACCGCGAAACCGTGTGAAATCGACCTTATGGAACGTGTCGCGCGGGAACACGACTCTCGCCGGCGATAGAATTGTGTAATTACGCGATCGGGTTGCGATTCGATTTCCGGTCGATTGACGGAAAACGGCACCAAGCGTTTGAAGCGTTTTCTCGCTCAAAGAAAAACAATTTCGTTTACCGTCAAACCTGGCGCGAGCGAGAAAAAAAATTATCGCGTCGCGCGCGATTGCGGACATTGCACCTGAAATTTACGGCAACTATCGAACAGTGAGTCGATAATAACAGTTATCATTCCCGATAACTGTTTCGATCATCCTCGTTCTTGCCGCGCCATAGCTTACCGGAATGGAATTTATGGAGTTCATGAGGTGGGTTTCAGATTATAACTCTCTCTCTCTCTCTCTCTCTCTCTCCCTTCCCTTTCTCTTGCTGTACGCGCGTTATGATTTTGCGCGCAGCCATAATAACGCTTTTTACATCTGCGCATTCAATTCTCAAGCGAGAAATGCATCGCTCGAAACTTCGGAAACACGAGAACTGTTTATTGCACAGAGAAAACCTAAGAAACATTGCAATATCTAATAATAAACAAACTGTGTTTTTCTTCCGTTGCGATCGCCGGGGCGGAGATTATTTATAATTTCCAACTTTACGTCTTTTGCATGGAATTAAGCGAGCAAAAAGTACGAAAAAAAAAAAAAAAAAAAATACACTACATTGTGTCGCGTTAGATACGCGGTTGGTCTCGAGAGGTTAATGATATAAGTTGTTTTGACGTTGGTTCCGGACCAAATCCCACGACGTATCGTGAAAAAGAACGCATTAGCTTGCTTAATATCCGCGCGCCTGTGCAGTGAACCATTACTCATTGCTCGTCCGTTGTGTTTGGGGACGTATCCGAGCGTGTCACTAATAAATCTTTATGAGGATTTGCGGCAGATAAAAGACAAATGACGCGCGAGCGGGCATTATGTGGGTCAGGATTATCAGTCGGCGCGCGAAAATCGATACGCGCGCGTTTGTCATTTTTCCGCGGGACCGTGTTATAATCTATGAGTGAAATACGACAAAGTATTAGTCTTTACCAGACTTATTTCTCTCTACTTTCTGTGTTCACGCGGAAACAACGGGAGAAGAGAGAGAAAACGCGCGCGGTTTATGGACTTGACACACAGGGAGCGTCGTAACGCAGCCCGCGATAACGAAGCGCAGTCGCGCCGGAGAGCGCGAGATAAGTACGAAAATATGTTGTAATAATGAGTAGTCAACAAATTTTTCAGTCTAAATTCATACGTAAATCAAGCTTCACGGTGGCGCACAGGCTTATACGTACATCGAGTTCATGGGGTCCCTTAAACGGGCGCCACATACGAATGAATTAAAACGCGAACGTTGCATAAAGAAGATAGTGCTCGCGGTTGCCTAAAAAAAACATGTGTTTGCCGTGCGTAAACATAGTTTCCATTATCATATAGAATGAGCTCGTATATTATATCGTGTTGAATTTTTAGAAAAGTATTACCTGCCCAAAAAAAACGAAGATAATTGCGCTATTGCGTAATTAATGTGTCTCATACAAAAATCAATATATTCACGACGGGAAAGAGAGAGAGAGAGAACGAAAATCGGATAACGCATCCCTGCTGAATAGCAAGTTCAATATTTAATTACTAAACTAATGATAATTTTTTATATTGTTTTATATTATAAATAATATATTTTATATATTACAAATAATAAAAGTATGTTGATATTTTTGCAATGTAAAACTTCAAATTTAAAGTTTTAAAGCTGAAGATTTTTCCTACAGCACATTTTTTGTTATATTTATAATTAATCGTCGTGTTTTGCAGATTTTATTAGCACTCGATATGTATATTTTTCTCTTTCTTTTTTTCTCTCACGAAAAGCCAAACAGATTTACAACAATTCGATTTCGACGCTAGTTGAAATTTTCATATTGCAGGAAAACACACGCGAACGTAAAGTTATGGGAGCGCATAAACTTGGTAATTTTGATGATCGATTTCGCGCGAGAGCACATTGCTCATAAAAATGAGAATAACTCTCTCGCTATGAATGGAGACGGATGGCAAACGAGTAGAAAATTTAAATTCGAATACAGGAATCCGTATTACGATTCAAGTCCGTCATCCCATTGCCATAAAAGTCCACTAGTTTGCGGAATCTTCGCGATTCTCTCTTTAAAAAAAAAAAAAAAAAAAAAAAAAAAATACAAAGCCTGGCTTAAAAAAAAAAATTCAGCCTTTTTTTAACCGTAGCAGTACGGCACATCGACTGGGAGCGAACTTTAAGAATAAAGGCATTGTTCGTGCCAACAATACGGTCTAAATAAAACCTCAAGTCTACTCTTTCATCCAATTATATAGATTCTAATTTGGTTCGGTACTACCAATTATGCGAATAAAGTCCGTGATGCTTTTGTATCTGTAATCTCTTTCGTTCATTTTTGCTTTCTCGCGTTTGCAATTAGTTTCGCGAAAAAAATTCTCTTTTCGAGTTTTCAAAATTTAATCTGCCAAGTCTATTTATATATTTCGGCCGTGGCAAGTGGTTTTCCTTTATCGCGACACACACACACACACACGTTTGTGCAGCCAGCGTTCAATTGGCAATATTATCGGATCAATTCTATTGAATGTGTGGACAAAGTAACGTTATTTTCTATTGCCGCTACTTCGAAAAGAAGAGGGAAATCGGAAGAGAAGGTCGAGATGAAAACTTTTCAATCTTATACGGAAAATTACACAACAAATATCATCATCAATCATAAAAACTTTTTCTAATTACCATCCGTCATTGACATATTGTTTATATATATTTGTGTACAAGGAAATGATGGAAAATCTCTCACTTAGTTTTAATTAAATAATACATTTAAATTAATTCCGTTTCGGCGGCGCGCGGTGGCGATGCTAATATTGATTTATACTACTTAACATTCTGGTTTAATACTGCCCGATGCTAAACTGTTAATTAATAATAATTAAGATACATGTTAATATAGGGCAACTGATATAAATTATTACCAATTATATCAGCTTCGTCGTATTTCACGTTAAATCTACATTCTGCAATATAATATTTACATGATACGACGCGATATTTGTCATGTAATAATCGATTTATCGTGTAAAACGTGCTAACATCCGAAAACAGGATTGTCCACCCGTCTACTAAAAAAGAGACACACACTTTTTCGAAACGAGAACATTTTTATCTGAAAAATTCTCGCGGACACACACAAACTGATGCGTGTGTCGTATTTTTTCGGCCTCTTTCCAACGACGTCGACATGGCAGGCACTCCACTATGGAGTTGTAAAAACTTCGGTTGGAAACATAATTACCTGACGCGGACATATGTTACATCACCACGAGAGAGTCCGAGCGTACGCGGAAAAACAAGTCGAAAAAGAATTTCTATGAATAATCTGGACATTTTTCAAGCTGAAATTAGGCATCCTTTGCATAAACAAAACAGATTCCCGTTGTAACGATAATTAGAATGAAATGAAAATTTTCGCGATATATATTTATTATATATTTTTTTTTAAGGAATAATTAAACTCCCTTTTTTTCGTTTGTCAGTTGCAATGCAATTACAGAACGCGTAAAATCGGCCCGTTAATTAATTGAACATTGACTTTGACTAACGCAACTTTTTTTTTCTTTTTTTTTTTTCCGTTCGCGATGATAAATTCGTACGTTCCAGTTTATCGATAACGCGCTACTACGCCTATATACATACGTAGCCGCATTGTTCGCGAATGCTTCTCTTTGCGCAAGTTTGCCCCGCAGAGCGGATACCACGCGTCCACGGTCAATCTGCATGAAAGTTTCACGTGAAACCGGGAAGAATCGAGGAAAAGAACGAGTCTTTTTTTCCCCTCTTTCAAGCTGCCTCATTTTCCGCCCGCGCCTTCTTTCCTTTCTCGGGGCAAATAGACGCATCCGTGAATAAAGCGCATTGTTCCAGATACCGCATTGTTTTCTCGACCGACATCTTCGACACGCGGGACAAGGTGCATCTCTCTCTCAACGGAAAGGTGCCCTTCGTTATTCGAGCACGTTATTCGTGCGCGTATGAGGGTTACCGGTGTCCTCTCTTTCTTTCGTTTTTGTGTTACTCCGACACAGCGCCCTGGTTTTTCCTCGTCGTCGTGATACGCCGCCGAATACATACGCCGACGAATCGTGACAAATGAATTCGTTCCGGGAATATCTCCATTTTCAGGCTCTTCTATTACGTTTCTTGTTGCCAGCGCGTCGGTATCAAAGTCGCGCGCACAATAGCGAATTGTAAGACGAAACGGGGAGGAAAAAGAAATCCAGAATACAATCGTACACAAGAAAAGAAAGCCGAGCTGGATTCGTTATTAGCTTCTAGCGGAATATCGTTGCGATACGACGGAATGATAAGCGCAATTTTCAACGGGGGAATCAAAAAATAATTATCGACGATCTTTTCAAAAAGATCTGTCGAAATTTTGATTCTCTTCTAACTGCGTGTTCCTTTCTTCGATATTTCGAATATTTTCGAGTTCTTTCAAAACTTCGTCTAATAATAAACGTATTTCAGATTAAGAGATTTATATGTTTCTTCTTTTTTCTATCGAGGTTTGGCTTATTCTCGGCGAACTGAATTTATATAATATATTTAAACTTAATCTGTCCTTTCGCAGGCCGGATTGTAACGCGGGATATTATTAAGAAACTGTTAAAGTTATACGGACAGTCTTTCGAAAACTTTCAAAATCACTAAGACAATAACGGTAAGATAGCGCCGCGCGCCGTCCCCCTCATTTCCTCCGCGAGGTAACGGCCAGGTCGCAATTATGATAAGCGCCGCCGACGGGGAGGCATATCGATTTTTCGACGCGGCAAAATGACCATCAAAATCTGTCGACAGAGGTCGATCTGCCGATACGCCCAAGCGCGCGTACATCTCGTTCTGGGGGAACGTAGTTATAACTTCGGCGAGTGATTGGTTTAACTTTACTTGCGCGGTGTTGACGTTGCAGTCAGCCGCGAGCGGTTTGCGCTTCGCAGATTTACGAGGGACAGCCGCGTTTTTCACTCACTCGCTCGTCGGACAACATTTCATATTTCGCCGTTGTGCTGCTCTCTTATCCCGTCAATTTACGCGCGAATTTATCGTTAAACATGCAGAGGTACGTAAATTTCATCTCTCGCGTTCGCGCATCGCAAATGCGCGCACATTAGGTGCATAACTAATTATGCTGATTGCAAGTTCCGCGCATCGAATTTCGCGTGTTTCGCATATTTTCTGGAATTTGCAAAATTGTGTATGTATCTCGAACACGGCTTTTCGCTTTAAGTGATTTAAATGTCTGACGGAATAATTCATTGAAGATCCACGCAAGTTATACGAAACTCATCTCGCCTCTCTCTCTCTCTCTCCCTCTCGCGACCGAATCTCCTTAAGAGATTAAGATTTTTCAAAACACCGTAATTCACTCCGTGTCTGTGACTTGGGAGAGAACAGCCTCGAATCTGATTTGCACGCGCAAGTGTACTTGCGGCGCCACGCTCGCTCTAAAGCTCCGATCGTCGGTTCTCCGGTTGTACAATTCGCGCTGACCAGTACGTATTACCAAATTCCATTTCTTCGTTCTGGGATCGAGTTACGTTGCCCGACGCGGAAGATGTACGGCGTCCGGCCGCGCGCTTAGTCCACGTCAGTAGTCGACGGAGGCAAATGTCTTCATCGATTACGTTAGCGGTTACCGTGGCACAAGAACGCGCGCAGCAGAAGCATCTCCGCCGCCAGTTCGAAAGCAAACTCCGCATTCTTCTGCGCAGAAGAATCGCGTGCGCGAGAGAAAGAGAGAAAGAGAAAAAGGCGTGTTTCTCTCTCGCGTCCGTGTCTCATCGGGAAAGAAAAAAACTCATTCCTTCTTGGGTCTGTTTTCGATATCCTTCGACTGGACGAAGAATTATATCTGAGAGCGCGCGCCGCGAAGCAGCCGCTACGTTGTAAGCACAGTCGCGAATGATATATTCGAAGTTGAGCGCGCGTGACTCCCAAGCGATATTTCACGGAAGAGTTTCTACCACCCTTCCGACGAGAAAAGTCCCGAACCTCCGAAAGAGCTTTTTCCCTCCTGTCCCGCGAGAGTCTTTGACATTATCGAGATTCCAAAGGCACCTGGAACGCTGCAATTTCGCTCCTTCGCCTTCATCCCCCCGGCGTGTATCTCTCTCACCTCTTTCCCTTTTGTTCTCGCTTCCCTGTTCTCTCATTCATTGTTTGCCCTCCTCGTTTGCGACTCGGCCTTTCTCGACTTCCCCTCGCCATCCGCCCTTATTTCGCGTTCGTTTCAGGACACCGCAACGAGAAGGGCGGAGAAGGAGGAGGGGATTAGACGTGGGCGAGAAATGGAGAAGCCGGGGGTAATTTAACAGAGGCCAAATGAGATAAGATAGCCCGCGCGCGGTGTGGTCGGGTTGGTGTTCTTGTGGTTCACCTTGCAACTCGGTTCCGCGACGCTAAACACGAGCCTCGATTCCAGTCATGTAAACACGTCCCGCGATGCGCCCGCATGAGACTTTTTCCAAGAAAATGTCCGATCCGACAAAAGGTAAGCTCCAGGTTCGAGTTTCGCGATACGCTCCAATAACTCGCGTGTTTCTGCGAAACGCGAAATCGTCATCGGGTTTCAATCGGGGATGAGAAATTTCTGATGCGTAACTGTGTGCTTGATCATTTACGTTTCTCGTGTGTTCTTTCTCTCGTTTACCGATTGTTCGACAAAGTTTCTCTATTGGTGTATTTTACAAACAATATAATTGACAAGAAAAGGTTTTTTACTCAATGCTAATATTTAATTTAATATCTACGTGTGAGGAGAGAGAAATAATTAGGGTATCTACATTCCACACAATTACACGTGAGCAAACGTTGCCTTCAAATTATTATCCGCTTGTGAAGCGACGACGTGTCGCGTCGTTTCCGAGGTGACGAAATATTCGCGACCGCGATATTTTTTTTAACACGAATAAATTAAAAATACAGAAAAGTTAAGTTTCGCGAACAAACAGATCCGAGCATGTCAAATTGCCGATCTCTCGAAAATAATCTCTTAAAAAGAAAAATATTTTTAACAAAAATAATGAGAAATGTGAGAAAGGTGCAGAGTTAATTTACGGCACGAGAGAGCTCTCGCAGCGCGAATGACTTTTTGTCGGAAATACACAGATTATTAAACTATCTTTCTGCGAATTTATCGCGATAATTTACGTATTATTGTATTATTCTTTCTATATTTTTGCATACATGCACGGGAAACCGAATGCAAATAAAGAAATTATAATTTTTCTGGAAAATAAAACTTACATTCAATTAACGATTTAAACAATTCCATATTTATTTTCTTTGGTGTAATAATACAACAATATTGATTCTCTAAACTTTGTCTTATTGATGATGGTAGTAATATCACAATTTATTTATACGATCATCTCTCTTTATCTTTTTTTATCGACAATGCTGAATACGAGTTTAATATGAAAATTATGTGAAGCATCCCTATTTCGTTCACGGTCCGTGGCCCAAATATCCCCCACGGCTCACTTAATATCTCGGGTCATTTGTCGTTCAAATGACCGCATAACTTCGCCACGTTCTACGAAACCACCGATTTTATTGACAGCGGTCTGAATTAAGATGGTCGCTGACTGTGGAAGAACGGTAATGCGGCAATGAACCTTTCGGATTTTCGTTTTTGTAAAGAAAAAAGAAGGGGAAACCGTTTTGTCATAAAGAAACGCGAAACCCGATAAGGGTGCGCGCACAACCTACCAGAAAAAGCGTGTGTACATAATCACAATCGGATCTCTCGATATTGATTGTTGCCACTTTTATCTCGACGCTGATTAGACGTTTCTAGGATGTGTTTCTAGATTCATATCGAACGTATCAGGACGCACGGTAGTGCCTCTTATACGCGAAATTCATTAATTGACAAATGAAGAAATGTTCATGAAGCAAAATCTCAAGAACGACTGAACCAATCACTTTTGTTTTCGTCTAAATCGCTTCAGAACAAAACACTAAAAAACAAAAGTATTCTTACGTTTTTTAAAGTCACATGACAGAAAAAAGAAAAAAAACTACGTGACTAAAGTAACGTGACCGCACTTTAGTGACGTGTCTTTAAAAGCGTGACTAAAATAAAGGCACGTGACAGGAAAGAGAGAGAAAACACTCTGTAACTACAGTCATGTGACTACATATATATATATATATATATATATATATATATATATATATAATATATTATATATAAGACCATTACCAAAAAGTCAATAACCTTTGGCAAAAGGTCAATAACCTTTGCCGACAGGTCAATGACCTTTGCCGAGAGGTCAATGACCTTCGGCGAGAAGTCAATGACCTTTGCCGACAGGTCAATGACCTTTGCCGAGAGGTCAATGACCTTTGGCGAGAAGTCAATGACCATTGTATATATGTGCTAGCTTTCATCGCGGTGACAGATTCTGTTCATTGACACAACACGTTAAAATAAAAATAATAATAGCGGGCGCAAAGCGCGGCGTTAGTATAAATAAAATATGTAGGACGCGTGTATTTTAAATTTACGAATGATTGAAAAAAAACAACATTTGTTCTCATTCTTGATATAAAAGCAAAGAAGCAAAGAAAATTACATATTTTGCCTCGGGAAATGAACGTGTACAGACGACAAAGCGAGTCGATTGTTGTCATAATCTTTGACAACGTCTCTTGTGTTTGGTCGTTGCAGCGATTCTCTTGAGAAGCAGCGTTTTGTCTCTGTAGAGACGCGAGAATTCTGTAGCTGCGCTAACACAATCGCGGCACGCTCAGATACGTTTCGTTCATTATTAAGCCAAGTTCACGCTACATTCGACGTGCGTATTCGAACGTCCGGAGATTCTCATCCGGAGGAGGTAACATTCTTCTCTATGTAGAAAGCTGGTCGGTTTAGTTGGCCCAATTTTCAGTACGGCGTAGTTAATACAACGTATTTCCAACTACGAACTCAACAGTGAATGATGCTTCAGAAGTGCAAACACTCTAAACGGGGAAGTTATACATCCCTGGCATGAAGCACAGGATTCGTATTTGACATACCTGGGCACGAGCGGGATTTTCAACGACCCTCACGTCCCACAAAAATAAAAACGCGCAAAAATAATCTATATTAATCCGCAAATTCGGCGAGAGCGTTAAAAATATTTGATTATCATTACACACAAACGAATTTTCCATCGTGTCAAAATTTATCCTCGGAATCTCTCGACCTGTGTGGTTCTACGTCAAATATACACAATAACGTTCTAACAAACATTTGCCATAGGTGAATAATTGCTTTATGTAAATTCTAACGCAATTAGATAATTATGTACGCGTGTTATTTTTTTTCGCAATTTATGATTTTTCCCGACTTTTCCGCGTGTGACCCCGCAAAGTTTATTATCGAAAATAATGAACTTTTCGTTCGCCATTTTTGTTGACGGCGAACATTTTCGAATAAATACAAAACCGCGACAAAAGAAACTCTTCGATATCATTTTTTCCTTTTGTATTAAACCGTTAACGCCGCAGTTTTAATCCCGAAAATGCTTCGTTCGGTTAAACCGTGATAAATATAAAATTGTTTTTATTTTTATTCAGGAAAAATATTAATTTCGTGCATGTGAAAAACGAGCAAACAAACAGAAACAAATTGCAAATGTCATCGCGGTAAAAAAACTCTACCTATAACATTGTCAAAGATTTGTTCACGCGACTAGAGAGTGCGCGTTGCAATATTTTTTGAAAAATTACAAACGCAGAGTGAGGGGGAGAGGGATGTAGAATATAATCCCGTATATATCTTGTGAATGCCTTTTCACATCCAAATCGACTGACGTGCTTTCGGGCGGCGATTTTGGCCCGCCAGATATTAATCACGTGACTCTTGGACGACATGGGAGGTTCAATGTACGCGACATCTGGCATTAATTCGACGCTTAACGTTCGGCAGTTCGAATTCCAAAGATCTCCGATCTCACGGAGCACACGTAGCGGCTCTGGCTCGAATCCCGCATATAATTTCCGTAGCAGGCGAGAGCTCGGGACCAGAAGCGTCTACAGGAAGAACGATGGGCACACGTCTGTAAGTAGTATTGGTGAAATATGGTCCCGACGGAAGCGTTTTTATTCGTACACTTTATACACACTGGAGATCGCCAAAAATTCCGACGTTTCTATTCACGATCGTTGCAACGGACGCGAGATGACGATGGAGATCTCTGCGGAGAATTTTACGAGTAACTGTAACACACGTCGAAAGAAAATGTCTGACATATAAGTTTGTGTGTCGCGTCTAACTGTAAATTCTGCAGCGATTCTACTAACATTATCCGGTGTTAATGTTGTTCTAGTTAATTTAAAAAAAAACAATTTTTATAATATTCTCCGCACATGGAAATTATCTCACGGAAGTTTTTCTTAAATACCGAGGACTCATTTTGTGTGTCGAAACGGAATAAACTGTCGACCAAAAAACTGATTCGTTATTGCGCGACAATCTAGCGTCCCGCGTGAAATTCTGAACAAAAATCCCCCTATTGTTACTAACTGCCATCAAATATTGTTGTTACGAAAAGTGCTCGACATCGTGTTCCGCTTGTCAGTGAGTCTGAAGTTTCAACAAAAATCTCACCATGCTAGTTTGCCAGCTGCAAAAAATGTCGCTAACGACTTTTTCACGATGCTCGGATCCCGCAACGGGTTGTCGCGCAAGTAACGCGCGCGCGTGTATATATACATGCGGTGCATCGGGAAGCCGCACGTGTCAACCTCACGTGTCACGACACGCGCGGATTTTTTCGGAGCCGCACGAATCAAATGTCGCGCCGTGATTTCGCAAGAGAAGCGACTTAATCATCATCAAAGCCCGCTTTAGCAGAGAACCAACTTCCGGGTCTGCTTGTAACGAGACTTGTAACTTGTTCCATCCTCCCGTAAGTACAATCTGTGCTGCGCTCCGCGTCTACGGGAATGCCCGCTCGCGTCCACGCCAGGAGTCACCTATCCGTTTAATCGATGTTTAACGATTTGAGTTCGAGAAACTCAGCGACGAACTTACGACGGTCCGAACGAACTTCCGCCATTCTAGGAACCCCGTCTCGAAGTGTTTCGGATGGTCCAGATTTCGGAAACATGCGGGAGAGACTCGTCTTGCTCGCTTTCGCGAATTTCCGAAATACTCGCTAATGAAAGATGACAATAAAATCGATAATAAAATAATATTTATCTCATATAATATTTATCTATACTTGTGTATATATAAAATTAGAAATTGAAAATTAAAAACTGAAAAAAAAACTTTCAGAATTTTTAAATTTGCACGTAGTTTTATTTAATCGCTTTTGAATCACTCTGCAAAGGCAAGATTTTTTTTTTCACATCGAGCTGCAGAAATTCAAATGGGGAATAAAGCCGCGCCCTATATTTAGTTTAAAAAGTGAACTTTAGACGGTCAAATGTAATTTGAATGAAAGTTACGGACCAAGAGGTGACACATAAAGCACTTTTAATGAAAATCTGCAACACACCGTTAATATCGTCCTACATTCTGTGCTGTAATTTCGCTAGCAATAATTGTTGAGTATATGTGGGCAGTCAATTTGCTACGTCTGTTTAATCCAATATCAAATCTGTGGAAACTCCAAAACGGGTAATTATATCTCGTAATACGATGCGCTACGTACGTGCAAAACAAAATAATTGAGAGCTAATTGCTCCGCAGCGTTAAAATTATTTCTACTTGCTCGTTTTATCCTGAAAATTTCAACGGGTATTTTTTTTTTTCAATTTCTGGAAGAAAAAATATCGCAATTGCGTTGATTGGTTAAAACTATATATATATATATATATTGTATATATATACATATATAAGTGTATACATATCGAAACCGTTTAATTAGCTTTCTTTTCTTCGAATGAAAAGAACGGAGCAACATTCTTTTCTAATGGAATAGAAATGAAATGATACACACAGCTGCGAGAGCTAATCTGGCCCTCATCTAATCGCGCGCCGCGCTGGAGGAAAGGAAATCTCGTGCCTTCGCAGACAAGCGAGAAAATTACGTTCCCCCGTCGGCGAAAACAGCGAGCGAGAAACCGCGATTTCAAATTGAACGAATCGGCCACGGCTCTCGCGCAAACAATCGATAAGTAATCAAACGCGTGCCGGTCTTCCTTTCCACCTTCTTTCAGCCCTCATTTCCTATCCCAGTGCCGTAACTCGCTTTATATTGACGCAAATAAAAAGCCCGGAAGTAACTGGATTTATTATCCGCGAAGTGTGTACCGGGAAGTTTGTTAAGTGCAGCCGTTCGTAAGATAATATTGCACTCGAGTTGTGCGGCGTAATTCTGTTTTCTATTCTCCAGAAAGCAGCGCGAATTACGTCTCTATTCTGAATTAATGACTATCGTGTGTTTGTGTGTGTATCTGTGTGTGTGTGTGTGTATATATATATATATATATACGTCGTGCTTTATTTTATACAGAAGATTTCTCAGAAAATATTCTCTCTCAAAGTATGAACCACGTGCGCGAAGCTTTGGCAATTTAAAGCCAGAATGATTAGGAAACTTCGCGTTCACGAAAGTTATTTTATAACAATCTTACACTGATTTATGAGTTTTGGAGGTCGTCAGCTGTCAGAGCCAAGAAATCTATTGCACCTGCGCGATGATAACCGGCGTAACGAAAAATATCCGGACGTCGACGGAATTGACATTAAACGATTTTATATCCTCTCTCTCTGTATTATGACACGGCAAATTGGTATCCCCTCCCCCCCCCCCTTCCTCCTGGGTTTGGCTAATTAAAGCCTTGATTGATTAATACTTTTTAAAGTGTGATTAATCGTCTTTGTCCAAACATCTCGCGCGCTGTTAATCTCTTTTTCTTTTTCTCTCCGTTTTTTTCTTTCCTCTTTTTCTCTTGTTATTCTCAAGTGTACCGAAGACACACGACAGACACCGTGACAGTGTCGCAGTTTTATCGTCGCGCCGGTGGAAGTGATTATTCGAGGGCGCGCACGCTCTTGATTGAACAAAGACACGTGTACATACGATATAGTCGCGCGCTATTTCTCGTAGAGAGTTCGTTGATCCGCAAGAATCCGTCTCGCGAAAAAGGAGAAGACGACACGAAAACCTTCGGATGAAATATTATCGGTGACTAGAGGCGTTTAAGAGGGGAGATAGGGGAGGACGAGCAAACGAATTTACGGTTCGCCGCTAAATCCCGTGAAAGATACGCCTCGTGGGAAAATCGAGGGCGCGCGCGTTTATAAGGCCGCGTGTTTCGCGAGAGACGATGAGTCTCGCATATCGTCGGCTTCAGCTTCCATTTCGTAAAATATTTCCATTCCGCGTCGTGGGGCGCGAGCGTTGCAACGACGAACGTGCTCATCCCAATAAAGCGTTACGAAAATTGCACATGCGGGAGTGTATATGCGTACGTGTGTACGTATATGTGTGTGTGTGTGTATGTATTGTGTGTGCGCACAGCCGGTTCCATTTTCGCGGTTCTCGCAAACGAGAAATGTCAGCGCACTTATTCGCATGTACCGCGAAATTTCGTGCGCGCGTTCTCCATGGCGCTCGGTTACGCTTTGTTGGTATTACACTTCGTTAGAATCGCCCCCGTGTTGTCGATTTGTTCGTTAAACTTAAACTACGCGAGTGTGTGTCTTTGTACATTTCGAAGTTGTAAAACAATATATCCGAAATTATTTCCAAACAACCAATTTCTATACACAAGTTAAAATATAATAATTGCATTGTACGTCAGAGAGAGAGAGAGAAAGAGAGAAATGTGTGTAATGCAATTCTTTGTACGAAAGTTTCAGGTTTCCAGATTCGTCCGTTTCAATATTCACGAGAATGCGGTGGGAAAAAAAATTGCGAACGCACAAAGCAAGAGTGGAAACTATTAAATAGCCGCGAAAAAAAACTTTGTGCTGAATACATATATTATACTCTTGCTGTGTGTTAATATCGTCGTGAATAAACGTAACTTCGCCCGCACAAAGCCTTTCGAAACTTTCCCCGCGCGCGCGCTGCTGTAAGAGAGTAAAAATATTATATTTTCCGCGGACTTGTGTAATTAAACTATTCCCGCGTGAATTTATTTTCCCTGCGTAGTACTTCCGCGACGCAGGAAAGAAAATCCGTGAAAATCGAGCGGTCGAGTCGAGAGTTCGGTACTAAAAAAATAGAGAGAGAGAAAGAGAGAGAGAGCGGACAACATTTTATAAAATCCTATTAAGTTCATAACGAAATCCGGCTAATTGTACTTAATGGCGGTAACGTTTCGTGTACAACAGCGAGATATCCGGCTTAATTAACTCGTAATTTCACATACTCAGAATCGAGGGAGGAAAAGGAATGCGGGGAAACACCGGAAGCCGATAGGGGTCGCGAGATAATCGACTTCCGTATCGCGACTCCCCGCGAACACAACAATTAAAGCGCGTCCGCTCTCTCTCTCTCTCTCTCTCTCTTTTTTACTCTGTAAATATATGCTTTCTCTCTCTTTTTCTCTCTCTCTCTTTCTCTGTTTGTTAATTTAAATATTGCCGATCAAACAGTACGGGAATCAGTGTTAATTAGGCCAGCAATTCATGTGACATGTTGTTTTATGAGTACAAGATACAATTTCATTATTTACCTTGAGCGAATCCGCTTATTGGCGATCGATTATTTAAATTCTGCGGAGGATATATAATGCGAAATCTCCCCTCCCAACATCCATCCTCGCTCGCTCTCACTGTGTCCGCGTTATGAATATTCTAATCGGCAAATCCGTAAAAATACTGCGGCAGATTTTGCCACTTGCTTTATTTCGACGCGATTTTTTCAAATATTTCTCTTCGTACAACGTATTTCAATAATTTTCGAGTTATTTGTTGTTCGAGTTATTGTATAAATCGAAATTTTTATCTCATTGTTTAACTTATTCTTTTTCCAGAAACTATTTTTTTTTTGTTACTATTTAATCTCTCTTTCGACATAATACTACTATTCCGGTAGATAAAAAAAAACATTTTTATTATTTTCATATCAATATAGAATTTCTTACATCGGGCTCAAAGGGTGTTCATAAATTTTTGGGAATTTTGTGAATCTCGTTACCGCAACGTCAGCTCTCTTTGCGAGCCTGATATTTTAAACCGGTGATTCCGAATTGCGGTTTTCTTCCTGAAAGCGACAGCCGCAGCTTTTTGTCGGTCTTACCACTTGGCAGTGTTCTCATGCGCGCATAACGGACGGGGGTTGAGCTTGCATTTTGCGTCCGCGGATACAATTTAAATCGCGGTAATTTAGAGCGGAAATGGTACACTGCTAACTCTCTTCGCGTAATCATCGAGATGTAATCCTTACTTGAAAATGAGAAATTCCGTCGTCCGTTTATAATTACCTCGTTTTAATAAAATTTTGCCCGAAAAAAATTATGCAATAATACAGTTTGCTGGTTTTCTGTTTTTTTTTTTTTTTTTTTTTGCGTAATTATTTATTGTTAAACGTACACAAATTGTATCGGCAACGACGACAGAAAGAAAATAACAAACAAAACACTAGACGGAGCTCAACGGAGCTAAGTGCACGGCCGACGTTTTGTAAGTCTTTCCTTGAGACATTATAGCGTTAGCCGCACAAATTGCTTTTCGTAAGCGATACATAATGGAAAATGTCGAGCCAACCACGCGGTCGGCGAGTTTTAATCGGTTAAACGATTGCGAAAAAGCCTTCTCTCCGTGAAGAACATATCCATAAAAAAGTTTTCACAAGACTAATAAGAGAGAAAGAGAGAGAGAGAGAGAGAGAGAAAGTACATTATTAAAAAATATAAAACCAAGTTTCGTTTTTTAATCTCACTAAGCATGTGAAACAAGATAAAAAGAACATATTTTTCGTTGTATTTTTAACGGAGTGTAGCAACTGTGCTCGCTTAAAATCGTAAATTAAACAATTTGCATTCAAAATGAACTACCGAGAACAAGATGTTGCATTTGAATCTAAAGTTTTTACCAACTCACTCACACACATTATATTTTTTTTTTTAACTTACACATATAATGTCTACGATAAAAGAAATTAAGTGAGATATAACGATGATCCTTCCGCGTGTGCAAAATCTCATTTTACTTAACTTAGTTTTCGCGTGCGCGCGCGCGCGCACGCGATATATAATCTTTAAAACTAATCTGGCGTCCTCTCCCCGGCACTCTATCGAATTATCTCATGTGCAAGAAATATCGGTTATTATCGATCGGGAAATAAAACAGCGGCTCTCTTTCTCTCTCTCCCCGCGTATGCAGGAAAAATAACGGGATGTAATTTTGATGAGATATTAAAGATATCTCCTCTCTTTTTCTTTTTCTCATCAGAGGAGGGTAGTTCGGCAACGCGCGCGATCGTATGTCTTTCTGACGAACAAGAGAGTGAAAGAGAGAGAGAGAGAGGTGTGTGTATGTGTGTGTGTGTGTGTGTGTGAGAGAGAGAGAGAGAGAGAGAGGCGCCATTCCAAATACCTTCAGATTCAATACCCGCCCACGAATAGGCAAAAGGGATCGATGAGCCGAACATTTTAATTTCGTGAGAATCATATTCACGACTTTCCTTCCCTTCGGATTGGAACGAGTCCCGAGCGCGCTTTGGCAAGTGCGGGTGCAAGGAAGAGAAGCCGCGCTGAAAAATGCAGCCGACACCGTGGATGGGAGGCCACAATTCCATTTGTCCCATTTCAAAGTGAAATAGCTTATAATGTCGAAATAAAACGTTTCCTCCCG
The DNA here is from genome assembly GCF_002006095.1 of Pseudomyrmex gracilis. Classification (NCBI taxonomy): domain Eukaryota; kingdom Metazoa; phylum Arthropoda; class Insecta; order Hymenoptera; family Formicidae; genus Pseudomyrmex; species Pseudomyrmex gracilis. The sequence continues at coordinate 91,992 of NW_018020707.1, forward strand.
TCCCGGATAACGTTTCAGGAGCGTCTGAAGTCGCGGTAAGTGTCGGGGATAGAGGAAAGATATTCCGGAAACCCGTGGATGTGGGCGTCGGGATATGGAAATCATTCCAGGCAAGGGTTGGCCCGGTTCTCAACTATGATAATCCGATCTGAAATCGCGAGTACTTTTTCGCGAGTTGTTTTTTTTTTTTATCCGACGAAATAAGAACTTATCTGTCGTATGAAAAAGCAATGGTATCAAGAGAAATATGTTAAGAGAAGAACACACTTTCATCCGATTTAGAAAAGAGAATTATATTCTCTAATACACCCAGAAGTGTTCCGTGGTCGCGTTAAATTCGAAATTTCGCGAGGATCTCACACGCGGCGCTATAAATAGTGAACTTCTGAAACAATTTTAGAGGAGAATTGATGTATATTTAAATTTCACTCTTTCACACACACACACATACGTTGTGTACAGCGTGTACATATCGCTGTAGAACAGAGGTCGAGTAGTTTCCGTTTTATTTCTCTCATTATTACTCGCTTAAATTTGTTTCAGAAGAATCGCGCATTTTGCCATATCGATCCTATACAGAAAGCATCAGTGTAAACTCGAGTGTCGCTTTGATGAAAGAAGCGGGAAAACGCGCGACGCGACGGCCGAAAGACAAGCGTAATGAAATTTTCCGGCAAACGAGCGGCGCCAAACTCTCTCTTGCGCGGCATAACCGCGTCGTTTGTGTTGGCCGCTCCTCTCCTTCTTCTCGAACTTTCCGCATTTGTTAGCATCACGAAAGACGAAGCGATTCACACAGTATCTGGACCCCGGGTATAAAAGACCCCGTCGCGAACTTCACCTCCCCCGCACACGCCTCTTCTCTTTCAAGTCCCTTTCGACACCTCTCTCATTGTGTTCGGGGGCACGGATTTAAGGAAAGACGAAAGGAGTGTGAGAAACGCGCGTTCGAGGAAGCAGACCCGAGTCACGCCGTTTACGATTCCCCGGGTTGCGTTGAAGCCGCGCGCGGAAGCGGAATAAGAAGAAGTCCAAAGCCGACGGGAGAAGAGTCCAAGTTTCTCGGCGCGACGAGAGACTTGCGATTCGTGAGACTTTTCTGTGATCGACCCCGTACCTACCCAACTATCGTACCGGGGAGGGGGGTAGGAGACGCGAAAGGGTTGCCGAAGAGAAAGATAACGATCCCCGCGAAAACGTGACGTTAATTGGAAGAGCGAATTTGATCGATTCGGGCTCGATGCCGGACCGATCAGCAATTCCGTGGCAAGAGCAGCCCTTTAATCCCGGTTTTGTCTGGTCGAGAATAATTTTTCTATTTCCTCTGAGCCGCGCCAGATGAAACGACGATCTTCTCGTCGTCGTCGCTATCTCGATGGATTAAAGCTGATTATGATGAATGGCCCGACAGAAGATCGCATTCAGCGACCTAATTTCGAGAAGCAACCGGACACCACAAGACAAGATTCTTTAACCTTCTGAAAATAATCTTTCTCGAATTAAATATAAATCGCAAACTTACGTAACGTGATTTCGCGCTGCTCGCTATTAATTTTTCACGAGAAAAACGCAGGAAAGGAGTAAAGTGGAACTCGATTTCGAACAAGAAAAGAGAATACGTTCCCGCGCGTCATATTCTCCGTTGAAAAATATTTCACCTGGAAAAGAAAGGGACTAGAGGTGAGCGTGGCGAGCTAAGAGGAGGGAAGACGTGCTTCTTTGGGCGTGTACATTCTCGTGTCCAACTTCCATACAGAAGCCATCCTCGTCGTTCTGAACGAGCCCCCGAGCAGCGCAAAGCTCCCTCTAAGCCAGTTTCTCGTGTTTCACAATCTCGAAACAATTGAGTGCATTCGCGCCGCGTCCCAAGAGAGAAAAGGCAAGTGGGCACCAGCTAGATAGAAACGTACAGGCCCGGTAAATCCGCCGAGGGGGGTAAAACATTCGCGTTCAAAGCAGACGGAACGACCGACCGACCGACCGACCGAGCAAGCGACGACGAGTTCATACGGAAGCCGGTTAAGCGACTGTCTTCTTTTCCGCATCTTCGTGCATTTCCCGAATCCCGGCCGAGCAGTTCCTAAGCCAACGATGTCAACGATGACCGATCGGTTGGTCTGAAATCGACGACAACGACGACGACGACAACGACGACGATCCTCCTCTCCCATCGGATCTCCGGAGAGAACGCGAAAACAAAATGTACTTTCTACTTCCGGTCTACCTCTCCACCTTGGCGTACCCAGAAACTCAAGAGAAACCCTCGGCAAAATAGATACTGCGCGCATCTACGATTTATGTGCAGATCTTTTGAAAAAATGCACTCTACGTGATACCGAAGAGCGGCGAATATAACATCTCGCGATACTTATTTCACTTGTGCAAGATCTCATGTTTTGTAAGCTGAGCGTCGGAGAGCTGAGAAATCAGTTTTGTCCCGATCATCTTGCACAATTCAGAGTTATCAAGTAAACAAATTACAAATCCTACACTCGTTACGATCTTTTTTAGCATACGGTTTTTTTTTTTTTTATCTGCGTAAGAGTCAGTAACATTAAATCTTAAAAGACTTCGCCGTCGTCAAATATTAAATCGCACGGTGAATCCGCTGCTTCAACTTTCATCCTCGTCGCTCCACATCGACGTCCGCAAAGAGAATTTAAAGAACGAATCTCCGCGCAACCTTTTATCTCTCGCCGTAAGTCTCTCCTCCCTTCTCTCCCGTAGTCGACGTAAGACGGACATTAATCGCGAGAAGAAACGTAAACCGAAAGTTTGCCGCCAGTAATCATCGCGCGCGGCACTCGCGTCTCGCGAGCTCGTTATTTCAAGATGGTGTGCCCCGGGTTTCTCGTCGTCGCGGGGGAAATCCCGGCCAGACGGTCAAACGGTTTCGCTTGCGCCGGCCCGAACTGCCGGCTGAACGTGAAATATCCGCGCAGACGGAAGTTATAAATCACTCGGCAGCGGCACCGACCCAGAAACAGAGGCGGTAAGGGGATTCCGTTGCCCATTCCGGCTCGAGGTCGCGACGTAATTTCATTTTATCTAGCAGCCGGCTATCTAACCGAAATTCTTCCGTCGCCTATCGGTATACACACACGATGCCGGTCGGGATTACACAACAAATATCCACCGAAGGAGGACACGGCGGTCGTGTCACGCGCTCACGTGTACGTACACACACGCAAACACGTATACAATAGGTGTGGGTATGTGTGGACAAAGCACGGGGAAAGGTGAAACAACCGACACGTTCCGCCCCGGCTATTTCGCCGTCTTCCTCGTTCCCTTATTCGCTTCGCCGCGCGTTCCTCCTGAGTGTATGTACGTAAAACAAGCCGGAACGAAATGCGGACGGACGGGTGTACCCCCTTCGAAGGGAGTTGCGCGACGCGGAGTTGATGTCGAAAAGAAAAATAAAAAAAAACAGAGAGAAGGGAACACACACACGTGCGAGCGCGCGCGTGACATATTTCGTCGTCGCGTCGCAACGATTTTGACATATTTTGCGCTACATCGACGTGAAAAATATCTTTAAATCTTTTTGTTTATTTTATTCTCTTTCTCTCTTTATCGTACGTATATCCTTGTGTATTTTATTTGCTCGTGTCATATTATCGCTGAAGAGAAGCGAAATTCGAGCAATAACACGAAAAATAAATAGGTTATTGATGTGCAAAGCAGCGCAATTCTCAGCTTTGGACGCGAAAAGCAACACGACGCGCGTGTTGTGAATGAGAGAAATACGCTGCGAACTCGCTTTTGTACTCGGAGCGGAGTCAGATGTTAATTCACATGTACAAGCTGATAAAATGCGTCGAAATATTCTGCGCGCGAGGTTCAAAGAGAATTCATAAAATGTCTGTACGCGAATACGATAGCTATTTTGATTCGCAGGAAGTCGACGCGGATCCGCCGGAGGAAATCTCAGAGATAAGTCCTCCGGTAATACGGAGAGAAAAAAAACTGACACTGTGCCGTCATTAAGACTTCCCGACACCACTACGAATGTCTTCGTGATCCTCTTTGCGGAAAATTGCGGCAACGGAAGACGAAGACACGAGGAAAAAAAAAAAAAGAAATCGCGCGCGTGGCTATCCGGACAAGGACGATGTTTTTCCTCATTTCCTATTTATTTCAACTGGAAAGAGGAAGATAGCGCTGGCATTATCGATTCATTGGGCGTAACTTTAATTAGAAATGTCTCGGCGAATAATATTCACAGACGATTAACGAAACGTCAGTATATATTATTTCATTACGCGATATTCTCTCGCTGCTCTAATATTAAAAAATTTAATTACAAAAATTAAAAACTTTTGCCTTCCAACACCGTCGCGGTAAAATGTTGCAGAAATACAAAAAAGAAAAAAGTGAAGTTTTGTCGCGCCTTTAAACTCGACAAGTCGTCGGATTTTGAATCGCGTTTCTTACGATCTCGCACATGGTCGAGCGACAAAAACGGCGAAAAAGAGCAACCGAAAGCGTTGTTGAAAAATCGCAAAAGGAGCGTTTGAAATTTACTACAGCTCATGTCGCTTTTGCAGCTTGCCACCCGCGGACGTGTTAAAAGTTCTAACGTTCGCACCTTGAACGCGAGAACGTTTGCGATGTGGATAGTTTTGCAACCTCCCGGCGAACGTGTTAAAAGTTCCGACGCACTCTCTTACCATTGCAACGGGAAGTCGATCATCGTTACACCACTAATATCCCGAGTTCCGATAAATGACGAGCGACCCTTTCTCTTTCCCTCTCTCTCCCTATTCCCGTCGCGTTCCAGCTCGTTTTTCAATCACCAACGTGAGCGAAAGTAATTGCAACTAACGCCAATTAATCTTGTCGATTTAACGAACGTCGATCACCGCTGTCAATACGTAAAAGATACCAACAACTCTATCTTCGAAGACGGTACTACAGCGCATTTAACAACTTGAATTAAAAAAAAAAGCTTGAATGGATTTTAACCCTCTATTTCTTAAAATCCGAAAAAAACCTATCTCTCAACTGCGTAAAATCAGAATTAACCGTCTTATGTACCGAGAATTACGAACTCATTCGCACGATGTGTGATAGTTTAATCGAGTATGCATATTTATAAAAGTTTGGTAAAGTGGAAGGAAGAGTGAACACCTGTGCCGCAGATACGTAACTCATATGCATATATCTGGAAAGAACGAGAGAAAGTGAGAGAGAGAGAGAGAGAGAGAAGAGTGGGTTTCAACTCTACTAGCGTAAAACAAACCTTCGCGGAATTGCGAAACCAAGCAGCTCCGTGTCATCTTTGAAACTGACTGCCTGGTACGTGCGACGAAAATTCATGCAGAGTGAGTAGAGCTATAGCCTCACTCGACGCGTCTCTCTGGCGAACAAGCCAGCGAGGAGAATTCAGGTGGATAGTACGGTGAAACTTCCGGTCAGAAGTTACACTCGTCGACGAGACTCCGCGGAAACTTACTCTCTCCTTAAGAGCAGAAAGAGAGAGGGAGAGGGAGAGATGGAAAGAGGGAAGATCCGGAGGTTGGGTAAAGAGAGATTACAGTCCGAGCAACGAAGTGGTCGCGCGACTCGATAAATAGTCCTCGCCATTAATATATTTGTTTGATAAATTCCCACTGACTTTATTCATCTCCAGCGATAAACTGCGTTAAAATTTTTCTACTTTGCGAATGTCCGAAAAAAAATGTTGTAAATATATTCAATGCAAACACTAATTTTAATACGCACATACACACACACACACACCTAGACGTTGTGCCTAGACGGTTCTAGTAATTTGATAAAAGATGGTCTATGTATTCCGACAATTAATTAACAACTAATATGAGACATGTTCTTAATTAGACAGATTATCACGTGTACAACTCAATTAAGCAACTCCGAGATGGTTTCTTAAGCACATAATACAGTCTTGTGGCACCCACCCCCCACCTCAACTTCCGCTTCCGCGTTTCTCTTCCACCTCTATAAATTGCGCGAGTTTCCTAAGTTAGCATTCTAATAATTTGTCTCGCGCTAGTAACTGTGCGATATTTCTGTGTATCTTGAAAATTTATGCTGTGTAATAGAGACTGCTAATAATGGTTGTGCGTTCTGGAAATAATTAATGCGCGCACAGCGCACGACGAATTTAATTGCTCAACAATCGTCAGTCGAGAGATAACAACAAAGGTATCACGAAACGGTGTTGTAGCACTTTTTTTTTATAATGTCATTCTTTTTATTTTTAATCAACATACATTCGTGTATACATAATATTCCGATAACATTTTTTCTTGTTTCAACAATATATATATATATATATATCACGTAGAGAGATCCTTCATAAGGATGAATGAACATTTTCACAACATTAAAGAACGTTTTATCTTTCTCTTGGAGATCAAACACTTTTTTCCGAACTCTCTAATTTCATTTTTACGGATAGCTCCTCGAAAAATATCGACTCGAATCAATTTCCGGCACAACGTGAAAGTTAGCGCCGAGTTTCGTCGTACGACGAAACTGTGAAGCTGGGATCTCAACCTTCATAAACAGCGATCCATACGTGCAAGTAGTAGACTAATAAGCGAGCAATGAAGCAAGTTTTCCCAACAAACTTTAATCTCTTCCAGTGTACTCCGTAAAACTCGCCTCGTCTCATTGACGAAACGTTGAAGTTTCATTGCCTTCCCGTTACCCGGAGATACTTTCCGGAGATATTTTCCATTGCTCGCGGATTTACTACAAGACATACTTTCCGCACGTTTCGATTGTCGCGCATCGCAATGCGCTTGCTGCGCGATATCAATCGAAAGTTGCTCTCCTAATATTGGCGATATTCAATGGTACTTGATAATCGCTCGTGTTACAAACGAGAGTAATTATATTCTCATTAATAAAAATAAAGAAATTTCATTCGAATCCGCACATCCATAATTTTCAATTTCGCTTAATTTAACATTAATATACCACAAGATAGCGGGAGGAGTGGAAGTTCCGCGCGCACAAACTCCAGTTAAGATTGATTACACTCTCACTCCGCCCCTTCTCATCCCTTTCTCACCCCCTTTTCCTCCTCGTAGTATACAATGTGTACTACGCGTAAGTCTAAAAGCTTACCTCCTTATTTGCACTTTCGATATCTCGTCTCGCGAAGCAATGTAATTCAGAATTGCCAAGCCGCAATTAGTACTCGATACTTTTTCCAAGATCATTATTCTTTAGTTTCTTTCTGTTTTCTTTTTTCATCAAATAAATCTTCGTATTCAACATTAAATATCTTCAAACTCGAGAGATTTTTCATCAGTTTTCATTAAATCGAACTTCAATCAAAAGTATCTCGCTATCCATATTGCACTTTCCTCACTTTGATTTTTCTACAAAGTCTCACTCGTAATATTACTACGTTTATTTTTTTTAATCAAAGTATCTTCTTGTATTATCGTTATATAGTTGTAATGTAATCTAGAACGCGGTCTTTGATATAAGGTGAAGGAACAAAATTACGTCCCACAAGTCATCACAATTGAACAGCAGTGTACGCACGTATGTGTGAATACCTTATATACGTGGTGAATAATTTTCTCTTTTCAACATCGGTAGCTTTTATTTCACAGTCGAGGCATTTTAGAGTTTGATCGGAATACAATAATTTATCATTTTCTGTGTAATTGTAATATATGATATAATAAATATCACAAGAGAGATTAATTTGTCAACATACGTGCTTGTATCATATATGTATATTTCGTTCGTAATATGTATATGTGTATGTATATATATCTTATGATTAAATATATTAACTCTTTGATTTAGGTTATAACATCATCAAAAATACATACAGTCGAAAGAGATTCGCTTAACTTTTGCGCTGCGACAACGATCGCATATCACACTTTTGGCAAGTAAGAAAAGATTGACTTATTGAACACCTTTTACGTGTGCGTATGATAAAAGTGATAGAAAAAGATTTCAGCGCGTTTGAAAATTTTTTTTTCTTTTTTTTTTTTTGTTAGAATGAAAGACTTCGATTTGTAACTTCAAGTATGAGTCGAATGACGTTGTCACTCGTAAACAAGCGACATTTGGAAGACGACAGAGTGATATAAAAAGAAAATTTGACAGCAAAGAGCAATTCATTAAAGATCACACGGAAACAACGGACACGATTGTCCGTTACAGAATTATCCTCAACGTTTAAGTATTACAAATATATTAATCGAGAATTTGTGTAGATTGACGGCTCGTCAAGATTCGAGCAATGTCTTCGTTCAATGATGAAAAGCGACGATGGAAGACACTTAGTACATGGAAGATAACAAGAAATGTCAATACGCACCTCTCTCGTAAAACGAACTTCTTAACATGTGTTTAGAGTCTATGTGTAATAAAGTCAACATTAGCTTTGCAAAAACAGAGAAAACGCCAGTTTCGTAATCGCTCGCTTTTTTCTTCGAAATTCTCGGCGACATAGTAGTTCGGACGCGACTACATGTATCGACACTGTCAGCAATAGCAGGAACTACTTGGTGGCGGTGTTTCGCGCTCATGGCACCTTAGGACTTTTTGATGGGGCAACAGCGACTTGTCCACCGTGGCTTCCATTCTGCGCATCACACGGTCCAGCAATATTTCCACGGCGCGCTCCACGTTTTGCCCGGTCGCGGCACTCGTCTCCAGATAAACCAGGCTGAGAAAACAAACATTTTTTGCTCAAGTAAGATATCAAGAGTGTTGAAACAAATACACAATGTGCTAATACACACATTGACGAGTTTGCGTTGAAAATGTGCTCTACCGTCTATCTCCGACTTACCCGTGTCTCTCGGCGAGTTCTCGCGCTTTGTGCTCGCTGATGACGCGCTTGTCTTCAAGATCGCATTTATTGCCGCAGAGGATTATGTCCGGATTGTCGCAATATGCGTGGGTCTACACGTATATATACATGTAAATATGACATACATTAAGTTTTTAATGAACATGATATTCCGCCAAAGAAGTTAGGCTACAAGAGACTATTTCGTGCAAAGTGAGAGAGAGATTCGTCGTTAAAGTTGTCCGCGATATTAGAAAGTTCAATAAACTCCTTACATATGTGCAGTTTACTCTAATATCATAGCAACAAATGCTAAATTTATTTAAGTAACTAAACTAGTACATCTGAACTTAATATCGTGCATCAAGTCATCCCCATCTATCAGTAAATTCACATGCTTCATCCTACTTTCAAAACCGTGTGTCAAATAATACTCGAAACAAATGAGACATCATGTTATGCAGCTGACAACAATTCGAACAAAAAGAAGAATTCTACACAGACGCTTTCAAATAATCAAACTTGACTTAAAGAAAACTGACCAGTTAGAAACGATCTCTCTATAATGTTTTTAATGATCTCTCTCTAATGTTTGTGCAATATTTACAACAAATGCTAATAAGTTAGATGAATACCCTAAGTTGCTCCAGCCAGTTTCTAACTTCAAGAAACGACAGCTCATTGGTCAAGTCAAAAATTAGTAGGAAACCCATGGAATCCCGGTAAAAGGCTGTGGTTAGACTTCGGAACCTGGATATCAACAATGTTAAGCTACTTGTGTGCAATGTTAGATCGGAAGCCTTTGTTCGTGCATGCAAGTGATGCAACGTATTAATTGGAATATCTATACATATTAATTGGATTATTTGTACGGCTTACATGATTATATATATATTCACATTTCTCTTAATGGCAATATTATGCGCTGTGGCATATACAAGCGTTCGTAGCAATGTTGTGAATTGTTTTTCAAATATTGCAATGCAGAGTCTGATTACAGAGCGTGATATTGTGTGCTTAAAATATTGCATCTGTTTTTGTCATAAATAATGTAAATACATCAATATTCAATTTGCTCAATATTTTTTCTAATTTAATGCTAATTTTAATGCTAATTTCTCAGAGTGCAACAAATGCATATGATGCCATTGTGTCTACATATTTTTCATTTTTTTTTAGCTACATATTCTCTTTGTTTACTCAATAAAAAATATGTACTCACCGCTCCTGACCAGCTGTGTCCCAAAGCTGCAAGTGTACTCGTTGACTTCTGCCATTCGCCGACTGATATATCTGCAATAATAAATGTGCGTTTACTTTAAAATATCCAAGTGAAAGATAAGAAAGTCTTGTTTGTTACACAGCTGACATATCACACACACAATAATTACCATATATATCTAATCGTTCACACATGTATTTACTTAATTTACAGTCATTAGTCACTTAAAATGTTATCACTGTGCTACTTTTAAAGAATTATATGCGTAACAAGCTTGTTTAAAAACACACACACACACAGCAAACTTTAAGTGATGGGAGAGCAACTAATGCGTCGTACACAAGTAACTTTAATCAATGCAAAAGTAATAATAATAACCAGATATACAGCCGACTTCATAGCAAATCAATGCAAGTTATTTATATGATCCTTACCACTCGTTTTTCCTTAAAATCAATTCCAACCGTCGACACGAATCGGGAATTGAAAGTACCATCCGTATATTGATACAGGAAGCTCGTTTTGCCGACGCCGGAGTTTCCGAGCGCCAGAAATTTTATCAGATAGTCGTAATTCATCTCGATGACGATCTCTCCCAAGCAAAGATGCTCCCAAGATTGTTCCTTTCGGTGAAGAGAACGCGTACCTGTCAGTCGTCGGGAGAAATAGATTATTAATTCTCTTTACAAATAATTGTCGTGCGTGTACGTGTGCACTCGATCGCTCGTTCCCGACGACCCGTGTTAACGTCAACTGTCAGGCGGCATTTAACGTGGACACCTGTTGCCTACGTGTTCCACTTTTCAAAAGGTCCGCGCCCCGCGGAACAACGCCGAACTACGGCGGCCGATTATCGTCTGAGGATCTCGCGCCCCATGAGAGCGTATAAACGCGATCGCACGCGAATCTGACGTATACCGTAGTATATGTATACACTACATATATACGCGTGTCACAAATCGCGGCTCCTCGTGAACGACGTCCGTCCGCCCCGTCTGTGACAGCTCGATGGACAGATGTGCGCGCAAAAAAAAATGGCGCTGACATCGCAGGGCTACCACAGCTGCTACGATGAAAATTCGAAATTCGAATCGCGCGATGGACGGAAACTCTTCGTGCGACGGACGTGATGATTGCCTTCGATTGACAAACCGACCGACGTGTGACTCGTTTTTTTTTTATTTTTTTATTTTTTTTTTATTTATTTTTTATTTGCTCGAAATACGTACGCGAAAAGTGATGTTAGGTTATTACGCGAGACACGCAGGTTAGTATGTACGTGCAGTTGCTTGTATGTGTGTGTGTTTTACATAGTGGATTTTTATTTCCAATAATGTGCCTGTACGTCACTAAAATAAAGTAACAGGAATCACACGCGTATGTTGGAGGCGATGTATAGAGTATAATTAATATTTTTATTGCAGATTGTTGTTTGCGACGGAAGTTAGGTTACGCTCCAGTTAAAGGGCTGTTTTTAGCGAATGGACGGACTGAATTAATCGAACGCGAGGAGGCAACAGGCCTGATGTGCGTTGAATTGGACGTAACGATTATCTATAATTAAAGTATGCAGCAGAAGAAATGGACGTGAAAGTTGACGTTGAATACTGGTGAGTGTAATACACAATTGGCAAGCGAGCAACTTTCAAGTACGTGACGTTGATAGGTTAGAATTGCGGAATTTTTGTTGAATTTACAGTGGTTCGTGCGGGCACAAGAAACAATTTCTTGAGTTGGCGGAGGAAATAAAAAAGAACGTACCCAATGCTACCGTAGCCGGTGCTGAAGGAAGACAAGGCAAGTTCGCAAACGCACACCGATATGGAAGAGCAATTGAGAGTTTTATAACTCTCTTTGTTAATTGTTTTTTTTTTTTTTTAGCTTCTTTTGAAGTACAAGTCAATGACGAACTGGTGTATTCAAAGCTTCAAACGCTAGCGTTTCCTGACTTTGCTGCAGTTGCAGACATGATCAAGGATGTATCCGCGGGTAAACCAGTGAGAAAGATTGATCAACAACAGCCTGTAGACTGTGTATTGCTATAAACGTTTTTATTACAAATCAGGTACAATCGTATCATTCATGTAAAATTTGTTATATTGATATGTATGAGTTTATATAAATTTGCTAAAGGCTTATAATAGAACTGTGTGAGATTCTTCTGTAGTTGATGATAGTGTGTTTTTAAGTTTTGTACGTGAAGTTACATACGATGATTTTTTTATTTAAAAAACATGATTCATGAATAGTGAATATGGTCACCAATCTTAAGTATACTTTGTGTGTTTTCCAATCGTGTCAAGTAAATTCCAAATCTCAGTTTTCCATGAAATTCTTCTGCTAATGTTCTCAATGGTTCAACAGTCTTTTTTCCAGTTGTCTGATCAATGCATATCATTTGGCATCTCGTACAAGGACCATTGATCTGTGTATGAAATCTTGTGTTATAATAATATACATATATCTTGATCAGTTACATGAACACTTATACCTTAAAATGATTATTTCCTATGCGTATATGTTTCCATTGCGTTTCATCAAAGGCACTGCAACCTTCCACAATGATATTTCCTCTGAATCGATGAATTGCCGTGTCTTTTTCGAAATCCAAGTCATCAGATATTTTAGCGATAAGCCACGATACGCTTGCTTCGTTTATCATTAAATATTGCGCCTGACTAGAAAATGATAGTTCTGCTTTATCCAGTCCTGTACAAGAAAATAATGGGTTCTCTGTCAGTGCAAGTGTACTCTTTCTGTGACTTTAAGATCTCATGTAATGCTTCCTTATCTTTACCTTTCTTTTGTCTCCCGTGACTTTGCCGAATTAGTCTAAGGTTTGGTTTGCCCAATGCCAAACTGAGCCACTCGGAAACTTCCGTTCCACAATCGATACCTTGCACTCTGCTCTCGCAGACTCTGCTCTGACACACGGGATGTTCCGTGGATTTTTCATAAGTATTTTCCAAAGGTATTTCGATAGTTGGCATTCCTAAAAATTGATATTCCATTAAAGAAAAACCCGTGTTAAAATTTTGTAAACAAAAAAAATAAGTTTATCGAATTCAACCACTCCGACCTGGATACGTTAATTTCATAATTTTTTCATCTCTGAGAACAACCGGTTTCAGCAGACATAGATTTACATCGTGTTTTTGCGTCAAGCAAGTTCCAGATGACGACATTATCATCCATTCTCTGTCGTACTCGAGACCCTTTGAATTCAGATTCCACGAATCTGTAATTTCGTAAGCGCCGCACGATTTGATAGGATATACAAATAACCGTCGCAAGATACATTTGTTATCTGCTTGGGTAATTATTTTGTCAGTGTTTATGGAATATGCGATAGGATCGGGATTCTGACTTTCGTTACGGACATTGTTCTGTAAAGTACTGCGCGCGATATCTTTCTTGCTACTTGTAAGACACCTGATGGGATGATCCAGAATGTTGGACTTGTAAAAGTGTCCGTACTTTCTGCGAATCTTTATCGTGTGATCTTCCCACCACTGTGGATACTTTCTGACGCACGGTTTGTCGACGAAACACTCGTTGATCATGAGGAGGAGTGTCTGCACGTCTTTGATAGTGGACATGTATCCGAATGAAATTCTCACCGCTCCGGTTGGTCTGCCGTTTATTAAATCCGCGGCACCGCCACACGTGTATCCCGCCTCGTAATTCTCGAGAATGTCCTCTGCCGAGAGGGACAGATGTCTTTGACACGCGCCGGGATTGCAAAAGCAACCGGTTCGAAGATGTATCTTGAATAACGCCGCCATGTTAACAACTTCCATGTAGCCTACGTATTCGCCGTTCGATCGCGCGAGATTGAACGTAACAACACCTCCTTGGGTGTCGCGATCCTCGTAATCGGAATCGGAGTAAAGTTTCACAACCGGTTTACCGTTGAAGTGATGCAACATCAACAGGGAACGATGCAGAAGTTTGGCGAGAGAAAACACGTGCTGCGATATTCGCTCCATGGTAAGCTCGGAAAGTACGTCGAAGCCGTGTTTTAGCGAGGCGATGGACAGAAACGGCATAGTTCCATCCTCGAATCTGTAAATCGGGATTTGACGTTTTTTGTCAGATAAAACAAATAAAACAAAACTCGGTTTACTCGATGAGTGTTTTCGCACACTCACCTCTGATGTAACACTTGACGTTTCTTGTGAAACATTTCAGAGCTGAGCGCGACGTCCACAGTGCCGCCGCCGTAGTACACCTTTTCCAAAACATCCGAGCTGGAGTTCTTGACTAGCAAAGCGCCGATGCCGGTCGGATAGCCGAACATTTTATAGAAAGACAGACACACGAAGTCCGGTTTGAAAATAGACAAGTTCAGGTTGTTGGTTGGAACAAAGCTAGCCGCATCGAGCAGAACGTACCACCTGGCCGACGGTTCGCCAGCCACCACGGAAAGTGCGCCGATGTGCGTGTCTCTGATCCACTTAAGGGGATATTTCATGCCGGAAAAATTGCACTGCGCGGAATACACAAAGAGGGAGTTGCCGCTATGCTCTTGAAAACTGCGAGAGGGCGATCGCTGGCTGAAAATCTGAAACGCCCGGTCGTGACCGAGGCAGGTGACTTCGACGCCTCGGCTGGCGATCACATCTCGCATCCCGAGAACTGACGTATGATTGTCCTGCATGTAAACGAAGCTTCCCGAATGCCGAGTCGCGTTGCTTTTATTCGACGCAAAACGAAATCCATCCGCGATCAGCTTTAGACTAGCTGTGGCGCCTGAGGTGAAAATAACGCTGTATTCGTCGGGCGTTGTGTTGAAATGGCTCAAGATTCTGCGTAAGGAGTAAAAATTTTATCAAATATATATTTTTTTAAAATGTATACAAAAAACAAAAACCAACAAATATATTATTAAGTATACGAGCGTTCGTCTGTTGTTTATTTCTCTCACCGGTATCTCGTGCGTTCGATGACATCTTGTGTCGACGAACTCGCGATACCGACGGAGTGCGGATTGGCGTAGAGAGAGCCGTGCAGATCGGCATAGACGTTTTTAATCTGTGTGTCTGCGTACAGAGTAGCGCCCGCGTGATCCACGTAGCACTCGTCTGAAAAACAACGCGTATAAATAAGTATACTTTTTTATGATATTCATGTGATGCTCAAGATCAAATCGCTTCTAAATTAGCCACAACAGGATGTCCGGTTGTAAGAACAACTAATAATGTTGAAACATTTTTATTAGAACTCATTACATCATCAATGTCCTTGTAATAAATTCGCGTCATCGTTGCAAAGTCGTAGAAATGTAAAAATTTCATCGAAATTTTATTAAACTCTGACAGTTGTGTCAATATCTTCTCTTGAACACTTGAATCGAAAGAAATCTCTAATCCATTAACACATTCAGTGTTGCGAAATAGTAATGAAAAACACACATTTTGGTGCAATAAATTTTAAAGGTGTGTCCTCACCTTTGAGTCTTGCGAATTCTTTCTCAAGAAATTTAACAGTAGCGTCATCGTACACCGGTGTGTATTCCAGCGTCTCTGTCATGCCGATTGATCTTTGCATCGCTTGGAATTCTTCGCAACGCGCGCACTCCTCAAACTGCCTTGTTGCACTATGAAAACTAGATACGTTTCACAGCGGAATACGAGTGATTACTCAACAGAGAGTGAATTACAGCTGTTGCCAGCGCTCGAGCACTTACGATGACGATAGGAACTTTGGTGAAGACAGTACGGTCACGGAAACAAGCACTCGTGTCTCTTACACAATAAAAATAATCGTAACGTCGGATTTATATACTTATTGACTTATTGAATACGCTCGATAAGATTAGAATTATAAACATTTGCGTGGGGTAAACGCGATATCGACCGCAATGTATGCAATAAGATCAAGAACGCGAACTATTACGAAATTGTTTATAATTATCGTTATTTGTCGTTGAGATATGATGGATGGTTTTTTTTTTTTTTTTTGAATTCTCTTATATACAATTTTCTTTTATATACAATTCTTTTATATACATTTTACGTATCGATAGAAATAAGTTATGAATTACATCAAATAATTCATTCACATTTTTACTCTTATTTTTTTTATAATCTAATTACTATAATGCTATAATCATATATTTTTTATTCGTAATTGTCCATTGAGGAGATACTTTCTGACACTTCTCGTGCGCATTGTACAACGAATCGCTCGTATGCTAGAAGCTGATAACTGTTTGGAATCAAACAGCTAAGGTTTTTCAAGTCTTGTGTAATTTGTGAAAGGCGCAGATATTAATTCTATAAATAACGAAACGAGATGCTACATCATGCTATGAACATTTGGAGTACAACGTGAGATGTGACGAGGTGGCCGAGTGGTTAAGGCGTTGGACTGCTAATCCAATGTGCTCTGCACGCGTGGGTTCGAATCCCATCCTCGTCGTTTTTTTTTTTAATTTTTTTTTAATTTTTATTTTTGTGTGTAATTTTAATCGATGATTTCATTATTAACAATAAATTTTTACTTTGCGAAATAATGTAAAAAATATCAAAGAAACAATTATCTCGTGAGTCATACAGACGACACGTTTAAAAATATAAAGAAACATATGTTTTGTTAAACAAAGTATCAGAAAAATTTTGAATTATTAAATAATTAAGTAATAAATTATCAAAACTCAAAGACATGTCGCAATTAAGCGACTTTTGTGAACGGAGGACGTTTTTTATATTCTCGCGAACGCGTTTAAAACCTGCCGTCTCGCCGGCTCACTGATCGTAAAAAAAAGGGATTTAAGGGTGATATTGGGTCACGGACGGAAAGGCGGATGAGTGTAAACTCAGCGTACTTTTACAAAGGAAAAAATTTGACAGCTCGTACACGTGTGAAGGGGGTACGTCTGTCCATGACCTAGCACCATCACCTAAAGCGTCAGTGGTGATCAACTTCATTGTAAAGGGTCGCATCGATTTCGAAAGCAAACGTGGTTTCGTCAGACATATATTTCGTTAAATATTGAAATTAAAGATTTTGAGATACCGTGTAATTTATCGAACAAGCGTCCGAAATACGGCGCAAAGGTAATTATTACGGATAATAAATTATATTACTTCTTGACAATAAATTCTGTGTCTTATTAAAATCTTATTAAATATAATTTGCGGACAAAATGTTAAAATCGTGATCGTTCACTCTCGTATCTGGTATCATCTTATTTATTGTTTATTGATTTAATCTTGTAGCAAATGTACTTATGTTAATATACCATCTGTAGTTTTGAAAAGGGGGATATTATATAGAGATAAGTGACCTTGTGCGCGAATGTAGTTCAAATTGTTTTCGCTTGCACAATCGTTTTCTGCTTAAGGCTCATTATTATAAAACTAAACCTGGTTGCCTGGAGGCTGTGAAACCACACGTGCGCAAACGATCGCGCTTATTTTATCTAATAACACAACCGGAGCACTTGCGCACACGTAAGAAGTTACATATATCCCCTTGTCCCCACTGTTACACATGACATTGCTTATGTCAGTGCCAGAATTCGGAGAAAGTGCGTCCTTGGCGAGTGCCATAATATCACGGTGAGTTTGTAAAATTGTATCACGCACACATTTTACGTAAAAGGAAACATCTCGTAAAGTTTTCGCAGCGGATTATCAATTATTCGCGGATGAATCACGTCGCATGAGCGAAGCGAAGGGGTAATTATCGCGGGCAAGTGTCGTCGCATCTTTGATGTTTTTTTGTTCTTCAACAAATCGCTCTTGCACCAAATGCGCGGTCTCAATTTCGCGAGGACCACGCCCGGAATTCGCCCATATTCCCCCCTCGGCTATATCCTACCTACTTCTTCTCTTTGCACCTTTGTATATATATGTGTTCCTTTCTTACCGATTTCCCACAAAGAGATCCCCCTCTCTCATCGACCATGCCCAATCACCTCGAACAAGGTAGTGTCCAAAATTCAATCAAACCCCCGAACAGCCCAACCCGCGTATAAATAGTGGTCGACAGCTACCAGTTTGTCAGAAGTCAGTAGTTGTTCCATCATCAAACAAGCAGAATGGCGTTCAAGGTAAGCAGACGTCGTCGCTCTGTTTTACGGAGGACATACCGGTGTCTGATACATATTTTACTGCATTTTATTTTTGAAATATAGAAACTGTACATTATTATTGATAAAAAACAAATTCTTTTATCACAGTTTGTAGTGCTCGCAGCTTTCATCGCGGTGGCGAGCGCCGGTGGTCCGGCGGCATACGACATCGGCACCCTATCCGCAGACCTGAGCAGCATCGGCTACAGCCAGGAATCCACGCAGAAGGGCTATGCCGGTCAGAACGTCGTGTCCTCGTACAGCCGCGCCGAGGACTCCGCGCACTCGTCCGTACGTGTGAGCAACAGCCACGTGAGCAACGACGCCCTTCTGGAGCACCACACCATCGATTACGCGCCGACCTTGCTCACCAAGACTTACGCCGCGCCAGCTTTGGCCAAGCCTCTGCTCGCCTCGCCGCCCATCATCACCAAAGCCGCTTATGCCGCCCCGGCCTTGGCAACCACCTACGCCGCCGCTCATCCCGCTCCGTTGATCGCCAAGTCCTACGGATACGCCGCGCCCGCTTACGGATACGCCGCTCAGCCGATCCTGGCAGCCAAGGCAGCTTACGCCGCGGCGCCCGCTTACGGATACGCCGCTCAGCCGATCCTGGCAGCCAAGGCAGCTTACGCCGCGGCGCCCGCTTACAGCTACTCCAGCCCCATCCTGACCAAGAGCTACGCTGCACCGCTCATCGCCAAACCCGCCGCGTACACGACCTACGCCGCGCCAGCAGCACCCTTGTTCGCCAAGACCGCCGCGTACACGACCTACGCCGCGCCGGCAGCTCCCTTGCTCGCCAAGACCGCGTACACGACTTACACCGCACCGGCGGCAGCTTCCTTATACGCTAAATCCGCATACGCCGTTGCGCCCGCTACTTATGCCGCCGCTGCACCGATCCTGAAAACCTATGCCGCTCCGGTCGTGGCAAAGACCGCGATCGCAGCCGCACCAGCTCTCGCGTACACCGCTCATGCCGCTCCGTTAGTCGCCAAGACTTACGCAGCTCCCTATGCGTACGACGCTGCCGCACCCGTAGTGCACGCGACCTTCACTGGCTTGGGCACTAGCTACTCTTGGTAAATTAAAAAAAAAAAAACGAATCCTCTTATCTCAAAAGTCATTCAAGCTGCAGCGAGGTTCTGCGATGTCATCGTCTTCCTTTTGGTATATGCGCAAGATATTTTTTGATTTTTTAGAAGTGTGTATAATATGCGTATTTTATAGTGATATTTTTATATTTATACCTCAGTCTGTCTACGCGTATATATACTCTAGCATGGAACCCCGAATACATGAAACATATTTCAAAATCCTCAAATTACATGAAACATATTTTGTAATAGAAGAATTTTTGTAATAGTAAAAGTATACGTTGCGCAGATAGTAGTAGAAATATTTTTACTATATATTTGGCGACAATACGAATAAAACAAATTTGTTATCACGACGAAAGTGTGATTATTATATATTTTTCTGCCGATCCAATTTTCATTACGGATGTAATGAAATTTGTGTTACTACACAAAAAAAAACTAAATGTGAAAATAGCAAGAGAGTGTTTAAATAACAGAATTGATGAAAATTGTTTTTTTTTTTTTTGATAACACACTTTTTTCGCATAGTTTCGAATATAAAATATCTTTCGTTCATGAGAGGTCATGTTCTTATCTTTCATCTTCTCTTCTGCATATGAATATCGTGTATACATATTTTGAAAGCGAATCACGCGCGTGCACGATCGAACACAAAAGATTAGGATACAATGACTAACATGAGAGCATAATATTGCATGAATAGACGTGCGTCATCTTCAAGTTCTTGTTGAAGTTCGTAAAAAATTAGCATACAATAGATAATCGACGTGTGCCGATCGTATTTTCACCTCGTGAATTTCCGATTGCGAATAAAAGAGAAAGATAACTACTTTCACGCGTACGACCGGTTTTCAGTAATTTTTTAAAACAAAGTTGTGAGATGACGAGATAATTACTATACGATTCAGTTTTTTGTACGCAGTAAAAGTTGCAGTATTTACATCCTATTTACATACTATGTTTAATGGACGTCCATGACGTGTAATAAACATTTAATAGAAGTATAAAAATGTTGTTCCCTGTAGATATTAAAAACTGCTCGAGTGACGCTTAAAAAATTTTCATCGTCAGAACATCATTTACGTTTGTTGATTTTTCCTGTATTTTTATAGATATTTTTTATTGTTTTCCTGAACATAATTTCGCGCCCGTGCTCAAGACTGCATTTTCATTGGCCTGCGAATGTCGTGCGCGTATCTTCTCTAAACACCATACGCCGCTGAACTACATATGCGTAGCTGTCACGAAAT
The DNA here is from genome assembly GCF_002006095.1 of Pseudomyrmex gracilis. Lineage (NCBI taxonomy): Eukaryota > Metazoa > Arthropoda > Insecta > Hymenoptera > Formicidae > Pseudomyrmex > Pseudomyrmex gracilis. The sequence continues at coordinate 112,444 of NW_018020707.1, forward strand.
TGGCGGGAAACAAGCCGACTGGTTTAATCAGCAGCTGTTTGTGTGTTTACAAGAGAGACGTTTTGTTTATGAAATCGTCATACGTGTATTGAGCTCGAACTTGCGTGTGAAGCAGCAGAGGTTCTGCGAGAGCTGTTAAAACGGTGTTAAAAAAAATCTAACCTATATATATTTATATATATACGCGACGATCGCGTGGATCGTCGGATCGATTGCCAAAACTTCGTACGTCGAGCGTGAAGACATGAACTTCATCGGCACGAAAAAGTTCTACGGCAACAAGATGCAGACGCGAAAAAGACGCAAGTCCAAGCTCTCGTGGATAAAAACACACCGGGTCATGCCGTCGCATATATTAGGCCCGACGCAATATTGGGAAGAATTTTACAAACAAGCGGACGCGTTGGTCGCGGCTGCCGAAAACAGTACCAGAACGGACACACTCTGCACGTTTGTGTATCAGCGACCCAGCGACGGCAGTCGAAAATTCGTCGTCGCCCATCCCGAGGTGTACTGGTGGTATTATAAGGTGAAACCGCCGGAGGAGAAATGTTCGTACGAGGCGAGTATATGTCGAAGACTTGCGCGCGATCTTGACTTTTATCGATGTAATTTTGTATATAGACGTACGATCGACGTTTCAGAGAATCGTCAACGAAAAACAGGTCATTCCGCAAGATTCACCGTGCTGGTTGTATCTGGACTTGGAATATTTAATAGGATTAAATCCGCTTTGCGACGGATCACGCATGACCAGAACGTTGATAGACATCATACGCGCTTATTTGCTTCATCACTATCACCTGTTGTGTGACAGAAGCAATTTTCTAATATTGGACTCCACGTCCAGCACGAAATTCAGCAGGCATGTGATTTTTACCATAAAGGATATGGCTTTCAGAGATAACTTGCACGTCGGGAGACTGGTCAAGACCGTATGCAACGACATCATGTTGTATTTGAAGTCGGAAAACATGCAGAAACACGGAATCTTGGATCACTTTGCCAAAACGGATCTCGAGGAAATGCTGGTGGAGACCGATCACGGCAAGAAGCTGTTTGTCGATACCGGTGTCTATACGAAAAACAGACATTTCAGAATCTACTTGGCTACCAAATGGGGAAAGCAATCGTACTTAACGGTTTCTTCGGATTGTTCGCACACTCCGGTGAACAAATGTAAGGATAAGGAACTGGGAATATTCTTGGATTCTTTGATATCTTATTTTCCAAACAAGCAGAACTTGGTCTTGCTCGAGTTTTTCAACCGTAGCGATGTGACGGCGAAACTGTTCTCGAAGATACCAACACAGTTTATTAAGAGGGACGACGACAAGACATCGCCGTATCCCGATATAGACAAATACATTCGCGATCTCGTCAATCCTGGCAAGATACGCGTCGTTCGATACTCCGATAAAGAGAAAACTCTAAGATACGAAATTTGTGGCAACAGGTGATTGAAGCGATACTTATAAATATTATCTTTATTTGTGTGTTTTTTATTATTACTAAGATAAATATTATTATATTATTGTTCTATGTTGTTTCACACAGATATTGCGAAAACATTGGCAGAAACCATAAGAGCAACAACATATACTTGATTGTGAACTTGAATAAGAAAGAATTATACCAAAAATGTCACGATGCGGATTGCTCGAGTTTTGTGTCCACGCCAAAGAGATTGCCAGATGAAATAGTTTTTCAGTTGGACACAGAGGGTGATGATTTCATAAGCAATGCAGTGATAGATGAAAACGTTGTGTAAAAAGATTTGCAGCTACCAAAGGTTTTATTTTTACAAACGTGACTATCATATGCATAACAAAAAAGGAACTTATTGTTGGTTACCAATAAATTGTTTATTTTTTTGCACGAATTCCTTGACTAATAACAATGACTTTTCGACAATCATATATTACGCCCAAAAGATAAATATTAGAAAGAGAACGAATAACCGATGTTACGTATCATAAAGGTAAATAACACTTAATTATAATACACTTAGTTTAAACGACGATGTTATTTTATCACAATGATGTTTTTCTATTATTTCTTTCACAAATTGAAATGTAACGTCACTGCTTCGTATATTTATGTTTAATATATAAATATATACATATATTTACATTTTATATATTTATATATAAATATAATATATATACAAATATATAATATTTATATACATAATATATGTTTTTATACAGAAATCACATATGTACAAATGTAAAATTGCTACAACATATTCGCGAGTATGTATAAATATACACAAGTGTATTTTTATACATCACATATTAAATATTTGTACATGTATACGCATACATATCTTAGCTTAGTTTTATACCGCGTTAAGAAATACAATAAATTTGTTTCGTTTTCATACACATCCGTTCGTGCTACTGTAAAATATTCACATACACAATTCTAAATTCCTTATTCCACAATTTAATAAAAACAATTGGTTGTTCTTGCTTTCATGACTGTTTACAACATATGATACACACGTTCGGAGCAAACAGACTTAAAAAATCAATGATATCTAATCAGTCTTAATCTTTTCATTTTTTTACTTCTGTTTTGGTTTTTATAAAAAAAATCCACCGTTTAACAAAAAAAAATCTACGAGATACGTTCACGATTTCATTTTTTGCTGTGTATGCAAAACGCGCTGTATCTCCGATCCAATAAACACTAACGACATTTCTCTTGTCTTCCACAAGTATCATCAAGTCTGTTCCACAAGTCTGTTCTATATACCAATAGCGGATTTATTATTACGTCCGTGCGGAATTCACGTTAAAGTATCTACTAGTCAAAATCATACTATTAAATTAAATTGTCAAATATCTAAGAGCGCAATCAATTTTGTGAGGTAGAAATAATGCAATAAACCTTTTTCCTCTTTGGGCGCGGTGTTACCCACGGTAGGGATATCCTTAGTTTCAGTTTCTTTCTGTGTATCACGTATCAGATCTAAATCGCCAGGATTCTTTGCGGAATCGTCTTGTTGATCTTTAGAATCCCTCATCGACCCTTCATCTTCCTTTAACTTATCTTCTACGTCATCTTTGACTTGCCCTTTCGAAGTATTTTCTTCTGTTAAAGTGAGATGACTGCTATCAGATCGGGCTATGCTAAGTTTATACTTTTGATAATCCTTCGAGGCTTGTCTCATGCGAATCAAGAAATCCGGTAAACCTGAAACATAAGATACAACTGTACTGTTAGAAGAGATCTTGTAATTTACTTTGTAGATTTTTTTGAAGAAACAAACCCCTTAGCGCCACCCACGCGGTAACAGCCGATGGTACAGCGACACCGGGATCATCGAAGTAAGTGAGTCCGAATTCGATGCCGGGCTCGTGGAAGTTTGTGTACGGTTTTATCACCATGTACGACCAATATGTCCTTACCCTGTCACGTATGGCACAGTGCATTAGATTATTTATTCGCCGACAAAAGAGAAACATTAGAATATCTATTATCACTATCTTATAAACCTGTAAATTCCCCGTCTTTCTGGCACATCAGGATGTTCCGTCACCCGACTGACAATAATTATAAGCCCCTTTTCTTTGTCCACGACCCATCGTCGTTGATAGACGTAATCTCTGTTCGAAAATAATTTCTGCGCAACAAAAAGAGAATCAATTAATTCCATGTATGTCAAGTGAAAGATAAAATTTGTTCATTTGACACACATACAGGCCAAATCATCTCCCAATGAATAATGTCAGTACTGTGATCAACAGACGATTCTGAATTCGGATCAGTCTCGATGATCTGTAATTCCTGAGCAGTAGGATCCCACTGCTTCCTGTAATCTACATCGATTTGCACTTGAAGAAAATCATCAGCGGTAACGTCTGAGAACGAACCATATACTTTATACGCAAACAGTCCACCGGAATCAGGCTCCTTTTTTCTCCATATCAACATGTCTTGGCGCTCAATAAATGGCTGCCAATCATCTGCTATATATTGTGTATACGTTACATAACAGAACATATAAAATGAAACAAACAAGTAACACAGCAAAAAATTCAAAGAGAAAAGAGAAACCTACGATCATGATTGGCACAAGTGGACTGAGCTCCGCTACACTTGCAATATTTAACATCGGGCTGTACAACGTCGATAACAATTCGCAAATGACATTTCGCACAGACAACTGTGGAATTTCGCAACTTGTAAATGCCTTCGATTTCATTGTTGTACCTGCAAGAAGAAGAAGTTTAATACATTAGTAACAAGATACTTAAAAGATATATACATACACGTAAATCTAATTATAGGATAAGTGACACAACCACCTATTAATTTCCTGGTCACTTATTCTGTCGCGATCCCAATTGTAAGCCGTAATGCCGACCGCGCTTATCAGAAAATTCTCCGCGTTCCTGGCGACTCTCATTCTCCACGAGCGCATGAATTCCCTCAGCGCCATTTCGTCCCACAATCTTGTGTACAAATGGAATATCTGTATGCATCGTCGGACACGTTGCGCAGCGATGAACTCGAACTGTTGCCTGCAGGCACGCGTAACCTGCGTGCCCTGTTCTCGCAGCCACACGCTTATCCGCTTGCGATAAAATCCGCCGCAACTCTGCGGATTGCACTGCTCCAAAACGATCGCCAACCTGCCGTTTGCACTGTAGCCGCGATTGAATCGTTTCAGAGCGTAACCGGTTATTTTCCACACGTACATTGTTTGAACTCGACAACGCTAATGTGCGCTAATTTTCACTCAAAGAGGTCTATTCACGCTTTCATTCGCACGGATCCCGACAGCTTCTCGCGCGTAATTCTTGCCGAGTACTCGTTATATACGCGATACGTAATAACGTGTAAGCTACGTGTGTTACGCCGGTTTCTGCGTTTTTTTTTCCCCACCGTTTTCGCTCAGTTATATTACGCCGATAATGTATGCGCATTATTTTTCTCGCGTCAACAAGACACTCAATCGGTTGCGGTGAAACCGAGCGCACGCAAAGAATTCATGATCATTCATTCGCATAACCTCCGTACGCGCAAATGCAACACCAGCAGAACATAATAACCGCCAACTGTGAAAGACGAGGATGGATGAAGGTTGCTGCGCGAGCATGTGCTCCGGTTTACATTAATCGGAGCGCTGTATGTGTGTACGCGGCTGCGCGATAGGAAGAACGACCAATCGGTTTGCGAGTTCTCGATATTCGAGAATTCAAGGTCGATCTGTCGCAGCCATCTGTTAAGCGCCATCTCTCTTTCTCCGAAAGTGAAATGAAGAAATTCGCAAAGAGAGAAACGGCTACCGTGTCCGAATTCGAAGAAGAAGAGCGGAGGAAAGGTTTAATCTTCGTTAATTTAACGTCGACGACCCGCAGCTGTTGCGAACAATCATCTCTGTAAGGTAAATTCGATGAATATTTTTGATTAAAAACCTCTTTTGTGTGTGCGTACCTGTTACTTCTCAATGATTGCCAAGAAGAGGATCTATATGTATTCTTCTTTCGTTCGTAAAACAAATACTTTGCAGAAATAAGTGTTAGTTATTTTTTAAAAAGAACTGTTATAATTAAAAAAGTTGAAAAATTTACATAAACAAGTATCACATATTGTGTGTGAACGGAGAAACAGAAATAAAAGATCGGCAACGACGGCACAGACGAGAGAGAAATTTTCTTTTTTTCGGATATCGTTTTTTTATTAACGTTTTATCAGTTACAATTTTGATTACATACATATAATGTGGATTCTTCTTTAAACACATGGTTGCTATGATACAAATGACGAGGATAAAAATTTTGGAGTGCGTAAAAATGTAATTAGATGACAATTTATTTTTATTTTTATTATTTTTTTTTTTTTTTGTTTATTTCTCCTTTCCTTTTAATTACTTCATTGGTCATGGCGATGGGCCAACTTTTGTGCGTTGTTGCGTGCGTGTACATGTGTGTGCGTGTATGTGTGTACGTGTACGTGTCTTTGTGTGTGTACGTTGTATGCGAATGTGAATGTATATTAATATAATATACACACCGAGTCTCTTCTCTGGCCCATGTCCACTTAAATCGGGGATAGGGTAATATAATTATTTTCTTGATCGCAATTTAAATCGTCCCTAATTCGCTAATATTTTACACACTATCGGTGCGCAATCGTCGCTCAAGACTGGCCCGGTGTTGACGATCTGATCGACTCGCCGATCTTAGGACTGCTTCACACACCGACCGTGGAGGCACGGGATTCAGTGCCAAATTCAGAGGACCGATATTTACAGAAGTGTAAGTGTTTGTTTAAACCGAACCCCGTAGTAGTGTCGACGAAACAAGTTAATTGTAGCTAGATTGATCGCGCGACGCGAATGTGTGGATGAGCAGGTCCTCTGAACTTGGAAACGACAACTGGGTTTTTTCTTTTATTTATTTATTTTTTTTTTTTGTTTTTGTTTGCCTTCATGCTTGTTCGTCGTGCAGCGACGAGTGGCACGATTTTGTTTTTTTGTCTTCTCTTTCTTCTTTCGTCATTGTACACACACACAGGACTGATCGTGTTTTTATATCAACAAATTATTTCCGGAAATACTTATCGTCCTTTTTTTTTTTTGGACTTTCTGAAGTGGTAGCGTTTCGAAACAGCGTCGGGTCAAGCAACACAGGGTGGAGACACCAAATCGGTCTAACAAGGGATCGCGGCTACGTGTGATTCAAACTTTCTCGCACATTAAGTAAACACTAATTCTCTGCTCCTCCTGAGATTCGGTCGGTGATATGCAATTTGATTCGCGGTGAGAGTTTAAAAATTTGTGCTCTTTATTTGATCACGGTCTCGTAATTGAAACAGTGTATCCTCTTTGTATCTTTCGCGAACGGTATAAAATTAACGCGTCGTTATTCGGATGTGTGTTTCGAGGGAAGCGAAAAGTACAGTTTTGTTCGGACGAAAACTGGTTAGATTTGATTGCACACTAGAATCCTTGTTTTTAACATTTCTTATTACACATTTGCGTGTTTCGGTTTCCCCCGTTTAGAAGAAGCAATCGGTTGAAAGATCCGACTTAATCGCGAGAATCGAATAAATCTACGAATCTCTTTCGTAGATTTATTGCTCGAGAACACAGGATCAATTCGGCCGCTCAGTCCAAAGCTCGCAAGTAACCCTTTTGAATACGACACGCCCTTTCACCCTATCCCTGAGCCAAAATGTACTTGGGATCTTTCCGACTCAGAACCGAATTGTCCTGGCGACAGAAAAAACTCTCAATCGATTGAAAATCAACAATAAAGATAAAGCGAGCGCGGTAAGTCTGCGACAATTTGCAGAAGAAATAACATCCTTTGTATAGACGAACAATGTGGCTGCGCACTTTCTCTCTCTCTCTCTCTCTCTCCTTTCTAATTTCCCATATTCAAACACCCAATCATTCCCATTTACATCGTGCATACTGACCAAGCGAATCGCCGGTATTTCGGCAAATTGATCGATTGAACACGCTCGATGCTCATGATACTCCGGCGAGTGAGCCGGAGCCGGAACAATTCTCGCTTATTAACAGAGAGAGTTTATCAAATATTAAATCGTGAAATTACAAACGACATCGCGATAAAATGTCATTCCTGCCAAATCTTGCTGATGAATAGAAATTGAGCTAATCGAGCGCTCGCGCGCTGTTTATCAGTCGGCGGTTTCGTGAATCGCGCACCGATACGCGCGAGAGATCGTTCGAAGGGTTTCAATTGAACGTTTTAATATGTTTAATGATACAGCTTACACGGCGAGAATTACATTAAATTCTCCTCATTCGGCGCAATTAATATTCTCTCGTGAACTTCAATTAATTCGATCTGAAATTTAATTTGCTTCACAGGGGGAGGGAGAGTGAAGGGAGCGGGGACCTCCGCAATTCTGAAAAGAATTGATGTCAATGATAAAATGCAGCGCGGCAAGAAACGAGAACACATTTGTGGGCACCGCAGAAATTTTTTTCATATTTTATTTGCGTATTTAAAATATCGATTATTCGAAATAATTCGAACCGTTTTCACGTGTGTGACTCTGCGGCTTTCTTTCGTAAATTCTGTGACCTTTTGCATTTTATCTCTTTGGACCACCAAGGAGATAATTTTTTGCTCGGCGCATAAAGTATTTTTCTCATAAGAAACACATAAAAGCGCGTGGGGAAAAAAAGAAAGGAGTGTGAAATGTGCGACAGAAATCAAACGCCGCTTCCTCGCGGATTAGCGCACGACCCCGGGTCGTTCGCCCGCGACCGACTGTCACTCTATTTTACGATCGATACTTTCACTTGACTTGAGAGTCCACCGAGACTCTCTTGTGTGTATGTGTCTCTCCGCGCGTTTCTTATTTGCTTAACTCGACTTTCAAAACTCGACTTTTTCGCACATGACTAAATGATGATCGCATGTAAGCGACGAACGATCATGAAGTAGCGGCCGAGATGTTTTCCCCGTAGCGCGACGACTCTCTCTCTCTCTTTCTCTCTCTCTCTCTCTCGGTAGGACCTTTGTTTCGAGCTAAAATAGCTCTCTCGGCGGAGGAGATGCAGGCTGGAAAGAGGCGAAGAATCGACGAAAATACTGCGAGTTAAAATTAATTCATCGTTGGTGAAGAGTCGGCCGTGAAAATCGTGTTCATCGGTCGGCTTTACAACGATTAATTATATGCTCTTTCCCTGTGAAATGTGACTAGCTCGATACTGCGGAATGTTGAGACTTCGCTTTGCGTGGCGGCATTGATGCCGCCGCGTTGTTGTTACTATGTGGGTATTGGAACTATACAACGGGGGATCACCGAGAATGCAATTATTTTCCTTATATAGAAGGCGGAGTCGTGCCGCTCGAGACTGGGCGATGCACTTTCTCCCGGCAAGGATTTTAAGGTTCCACACGTTCGCCTCCTCCGCATGACTTGGCCGCGTAACGTTTGCGCGCACCGTCTCGGCCTCGTCGAGAGAAGCGAATCGGGAAGGCCCCTACTGCTACTTCCGAATTTTCGGCCTGACGGGGTAAAAAGAGAAGAGGAAAGAGCCTGAGAACGGGAGGGCGCGTCATAAACTTTCCGGCTCCGTGTGTGCTTCGCTAACAATTAAAAATTTGTTCGCCTATTACTTATCATTTCGTGTATTTTTTGTCGTTTAAATTCAATTCACATTATTAGGGTATAATAATTAATTAATTAATTAATTAGTGTCATTATAATTCGTAATAATATACAACATTTGTCAATAGATCATTTATGCTAAAACCCACTGCATGCTTGTGTCGAAATAATCATTCTCATTCTCTCGTCTCTCGTCTCTCTCTCTCTCTCGCGCGCACGCGTAACACATGCGCGCGCGCTTAAAACATCCATACGTACACGCACCTAACCATACGTGCAGCACTCTCTTTCTTACGTTTTCCGCTATTTCGCCTTGGCTTTCTCGCATTTTTCTTCATTTTTTTTTCTTTGCACATACGAGTGTATTTTAGGAAATACACATTTCCCCTACTTTCGCACACTCTCACGCCGTAGGACTGTGCTGGTTTCACGCGTGGCTTATCTAACTAATTTATGATTCGTGTGTGATTCTAGGACGTATGTGTGTGTGTGTGTATGTATGTATGTATGTGTGCGTTTACATAAGATTGTATGTAAGTGTAGTGTTTGCGAACATATCGGCACGGACGTGTTTTCTTTTCTCTCTTTTTTTCTGAAGTACACGCGACGCATCTCTTGGTCTATGGATATTCTGTACATAAGCTGTGATTTCATTTTTTTCTGTCGCAAAGAGTGACGCAAAATATTATTTAATATGTACTTAACAATTAAGAACTGCTTAGTAACCATAATTGTTAATTGTTAAGTTGTCGATAAAACTTAACAGCCGAAACTTTTCACATGATAAAGTTTTTTGCAGAATTTACAAGCAATTGCAATTGCAATTGCAATTCCTTGATAATTACATGAATTGAATTAGATTCGAATCGATTGAAACGCGCTCCACTCTGACGTAACTTGCTTTGTTCCTAAAGAAAGCAACAAAGAGTACAAAAGAAATAAAATCAATACGTAATGTTTGTAATTCGAACCGGAGGCAGAATGCGAAAATGACCATTTTCTTTTCAGACAGGAAATAAAAAGAAGTCAAAGGAACGATATTTGAAATCTGATGTGCCGGTATTGAATCGTTTTCCACGAGACGAGTAAAAAAAATTCCACCTCTACGCGCCGATTTCCTCCACCCGTTGGTAAACGACCGATAAAGATAGTGATAAGAAAGATAGTGGCTGAGAGAGAACGACGCACAGAGGGGGAACATTTTTTTCTCTTTCATAGAACGACTCACTCACGATCACGATTTTATATTCGCAAGAATGGAGCACTTTGCGACACGCGAATTGTCCGTCCGTTTGCGAGCGCTTATGTGTTTTCTATGCGTGTGTCTATGTGCGCGCGTGTGTAATATATGTGGTGTGTATGCACGCACGTGTATGTATCAAGGAGCTTGAATTCCACAATCGAAGCAAAGCTCGTACCAACGTCGTGCTCAAGTAATGACGTTAGTTATACAGTAAAAACGCCAACAACAAATCGCCCATTTGTGTGATGCATGATAATTACTAACTAAAACCAAGTTTCCCTTTCTCACATTCTGAGAAATTACGTTAACGCGCGCGTTCGAATCTCCTCGAAGAAACGGAGAGAATAAACAACACATATATACAATATTTGTCTAAGTTTCATTAAATATTCTAAATCCTTCATTTATATATTTTTTTAATTTAAATAAATTTAATTTAAATAAATCTGACAACAATCACGTAACGTATTAAACACATATATATAAAGAAATATCGTAATATAAAAGATTTTTTTTTTAAATAAAAGTAGAGATTCGAACAACACGTTAATCGATCGATACTAGTTCTGAATGGAAGAAAGGAATCGCGTGTCGAATCACAAAGAGTAATATAAAAATAGGAACAAATGCGACGAGCATATAAACAATGAGGAACATACATGATGTGTTAAAAACGCAAGGAACTTCATTCAATAAAAATTTACGTGTACAATAAAGTTGTTTGTGTGCGCATGATGTGGTTTTTATATTATACATAAAACATTGTACAAAGTATCGAATCATGAGAGACGCAATAATATTAAAATTATAAAAGTTCTAAACATCATGTGTCAGTAGAAATAAGAAAAAAAGCATGATCCGAGTTCAGTAAACAATTATAAATTCACCTAGGTATGTCCCATACGAAATTAAAAGTCACGTTTATTAATTTCCGTAAGACGTGGGTACGTGCTGTGCTACGTGTCGTACCGCGATATGCTGCAAACCGCAAAACAATGTTGAAAAAAAAGAAGAACAAAAATGTTTTTGCAATTGATTTTCGCATAAAAGTATCGATTTTATGTTGCCCGCACTTTTTCCATCGACGCGTGTCAAATAAAATATATTAAAAAGATTATCGAAAAATTATCAATATTTACACAGATTACAAATCTACAATGTAACTTCCGGAAATAAGCAGCGACGTTTCACATGTCATCGGTGCGTTCGATCGGTTTCCCACGTTTTTAATATGAATCTTCGAATCGAAAGTGACTCTTCGCTCTTGTCTTTTCGGTTCATTCTCTATTCGCCCCACATTCTCAAGCATTCGCTTTCTTTCTCTCTTTACTTTCTTTCGCGCACGCCGAATCGCTGTCACACTACGCATTCTGTCAAACTTTCACACTGACGTTTGCACAAATACGTACTTACGATAATAGTTCTTACAATATATATTTTATATTCATTTACTCTATTTAATTATATCAATACTGTTGACGGATAAGAGATTCATTCACAGCTCGCGCCAGAGCGGATAATCGTCCCTGACGAGCGTGGCGTTTAACGTTCCCATTTTGTTTCTCGCTTATTCTTCATCGACTGAAAGCGAAAGTGTGACTACTGCCCGCGCTCATACCGCTCTCTCCACCTTTTATATTTAACATAATTTTTGACATAAAGTTTTTTTTTTATCACACACTAAAACGCCCGATCTCCTCTATCCGGAGATTACCGTCTGTCAGCACGGTGTCCCGAAGCAATATATAGCGGTCCACGAAAGCAACGAGATGCAAACTACTTCTCTTCTCATTTTCTGCAGCGTCCTCCATTCAGATCCTCCGCAACCTTCCCCGTATCATCGTGGTAGACTCGGAGACACCGCGCCACCTCCCCTTTGTTCGAGAATTAGAAAAATCATCGAACTCGAGCAGACGCCGCTGTATAGGTTATATTTATTTTCGACCAGCGGTGCAACATCATCATCATCAGCAGCAGACGGTCAATCGCGGACTCGACGCGCGAAATTAATCTATCAACAAACCGGCACTTATGAACCACCACATAAACACACTTCTCACTTTGAGTTCCAAACGTCAAAAGTTTTCTCCGATTCGTCTTCTTTCCGTTCACTTTTTCGCGCAAAATTCCTATATGGTTCTTCTGAATGGGATCACTTGTGACCGCGCTGCGCGAGAAAATACTCGATCTGCTGCAGACAGAGCAGTTGTTGGACCAGGCTTTGCAACGGGTCTTGGCCCGGTTGTAGTTGACCCTGCTGCTGCCCATGGAGTCCCTGCGGCTGCGTCAAACCTCCACCAGCAGGCTGAGCAGACGAAGGCGGCAGCATCGGGGCGCCTGACTGTTCGGCCATTAGTTGTCGCTGCAGCTGTTGCGCCTGGTAATGAGCCATCGCCATCAGCTCCGAAGATTCCATGCCCATTGAGGCAGCTGCAGCGGCGGCGGCGGCGGCCACGTGACCCAATTGCGGATGCTGCTCCGGATGATGATGACTTGCTACCGATGTTGCTGTTGGCAGACCGGGCTGGCAGGCCAAAGCCGGAAGTATATGCGATGACAGCCTGCCAGTCGCGGAGCCGGCTGCGGAGGCCAAATAGGCGGCGGCAGTGGGGAGGCTAAGATTCTCGCCCCGCTAGGGAGCCACGTTCTTGGGCCTGCGCCCCCGTCGCCCCCTGGTGGGGGGGCGCGGGGACTCCTGGCCTCACTGGCTCACTGCGGGGCTCTTTTTGTCCTGCTGTTGTTGACTTGCATCTTGGGATCCTTGCACACCCGCAGGCGTCCCTGCTTGACCACCTTGAACGCCCTAAAAATAATGTTTAGTTAAACTCTTAAATTGTATTATACTATGCTCATAAATAACAGTTAGTTGTCTATATCGTTTGAACCTCAACATTTTTTAAACACTTGCAAATTTACATCTTATTTTGTAAACCTAGCTTCATTTATGTTTATTCAATTTACTTTATTACTTCGCAAACCTAAGTTTTTCCATGTTCAGAAGGATGTTCCAGTTTTACGATAGGTACCTGGCTTCCAGGACCGCCTTGTGGTGGACCGGGACCACGATCTGGAGGCCATGAATTCCCAGGCGTCGGTTCCGAATGGAACTGATGCGGATGCGGCGGTGGACCACCTGCCGTATCATGACTATGGGGGTCCAGATTGTTCGCGGCATCATACTGGGTATTCTCTAACCTCGTTATTAATCGTTCATCTTCATCCCCGAATTCCCCACCCATTAGAGAAGGTTCCCCCACGACCATCACGTCCTAAAGAAAGCGCTAGTTAATGACTATTTCATAGACATACATATTGTACAATAAAATTAAAGACTAAATTTTACAAATTTACCTGCGACGCTAGGGAAAAATTTGGTCCTGGTGACCTCTTCTTACTGGGCGCAGGGGGCGCATTGTTTCCCGGTCCGGAAGTACTACCCTTCCTCTTTCTTCTTTTACTGGCCGGTCGTTGCGATTCTGAAGAAGAACGTACAACTCGTGAGCATGACGCTGCGCCACGTTTGGCCACGTGTGTAGCTAACACACTGATAAACGTAAAGAGCACTACCCAGCTGTGGACCTTTCTCATTATCAAAGGTCTCTGACTTGTACAAGCACAAGCATGCATCGATAAACAAGACATATAGACATGTGTATTCATTAGATCTATTTCTATGTTTCTCTCACGAATACAATTTGTATTTTGGACACTCAGAAAATCTTTACAGAGAAACACGCTTGGCATAGCTAGTATATATTTGGTGTTGGTTAATAACGCGTTTCTCGTTCCACCAATTTGTCGCGAACAAACTGACGGAATTTGAGATGATTGCGAGAAAGAAAACACCGGCGAACAACATCAACAACATTGCCGGCAGAAAACCCGATTTCTCATTGTCGTTTAGGACCGTCGGCCAACTCAACTTCCCCACTGGCTGGTGCTTCTCATGTAAAGCAACTGTTCGTCTACCTCTCTTACCCGGCGGGGCAACTATCCTCTGCCATTTCTGGAATAAGGTCGTTTTCAGACAGTCTCGAGGTGACAACGCGTAACATTTATGCCTCGACATCAGCTCCTGCATCGGCTCTAAGATCACGCACAACTAGAACAGTGAGAATCGTCAATGTGAGAACATGATCAAACATTCGAGTAGCAATTCGAAAAGGAAACATTATATTTCGTTAATTAATATTGTTGATTGATTGATATTACTAATCATTAATACTATTCAAAACACGAAGATCGCGCGATAATATTTGAAGAACGACTGAAGAAAATTTCACACGCCGACGATATCTATCCGGCAAATTACGCATGAACTTTTGTCATCGGTGAGACTCTCCATCCGCGAGAAGAAACTATTCACGACAGGCCGTTTCCGAACATCATGTACCGGTCCAACAATGGACGAGGACTTTCCCGCAGCCGACGTAACAATCGACAGGCTTTTCAAACGGCTTTGGGAGGATACACAGCGAAATTGCGCGGGCGCTCCGGTGAAAGCGCTTCCGAGCGCAGCGAGAAGGTGGATCCGTAACCCGGATAGCCGGAGATACACTTTCGCGAACGTGGGCGTGTGTATGTACATCGTCAAGCGTGTATTGTAAGAGTCAACACGTCACTTATGACTATTGTTACAACGTGGGACACTTACTCTAAGGTAGTTGAGAGTAGCGTTGGACATGCCCTGCCTGGTGATGTTTTTGCTGAGCTGCTCGATCATCGTCGGGTCCTGCTGCATGCCAACGACAGATCTTGGCATAAGCTCCCGATATGTCCTTATCGTCATGTGCCATGACTTTATCCTCATGAGATCGTCGAAGGTGAACTCCAATATTAACCTACCCTCCGTTAACACCTGGAATGAGTTTTGCATAACAATATCTGTCTCGTCTATTTTGGGAGTCTGCTTGATTTCGCATGTCAACGCCGGTCTCGTCGCGAGAGAGAGTTCACAGAGAACTTGAAGCCGGGAAACAAAGTTTCACGGAAATTACGAAAATTCAATTAAACTTTAATCCCTTTTATATCCCTTCGCAACATTTTTTTGCAGTCGAATTGAAATAGCAATCTTTATTTGTTATCTACACAAACATACAAACACACACACACACACACACACACACACACACACACTCTCTCTCTCTCTCTCTCTCTCTCTCTCTCTCTCTCTCTCTCGTTTGCGTACATATTATATGTTGCAATAAATAAACTTTGTGATCACGTAAACCACGAAAGTTTTACTACTACTTTTCCACTCAATTTATTGTTTTAGTTATTTCAATTATTTTTATTTAGTTCGAATACACATATATACAATATTAAATATAATAAAATTCTGTTACAGGACTATTCGTACCTTAACGAACATCGGCTTTACGTACTGCGTGACCATCGTGCATTGTTCGCAGTCCAATGATATTGTGGTAGTATGAAACGACTCCTTCTGATTCTTCAGTGTGTAATAAAGTTCTGTCACTCCGCCGTCGAATATCGAGCGGAAGTATCTAGGTATTAACGTCCTTCCTATCGCTGAAAGGATAAAGGTGAGAATAGTTTACAAAATAAATACGATAAACGTGTATTTTTATTTTTTTTTATTTTTTTTATTTTTTTGCAAAAAAAAAACGAGATGCGATAAGATCCACAACTTTATCTTGAAACCGATCGATGATACTTAAAGCAACCAATTACAATTGCGTTTAAAGAAACGCGCAATAATTGTTGGAGCAACTGCGTTTTCTTTCCGATTGCAAAATGCATTTCGCATTATCGCGCTTGTTTCGCCGCGCGTCTCTCACTTGCGCGGCGAGCCTGTCGTTTATACCCAGGTGACAACACGACGCGTATTCCACGAGACATGTAATCACGTTGTCGTCGTATATCCTCACGACGATGTGTGCGAGAACAGACATTAAAATCCACCGACTGCAAAATTGCCGCGCGGTGGCACGTTATTATTTAGAACGGGAGGACGGCGAGTATCTATCGTGCGCGAAACGCGCCGGCGATTAAGTATCGACGACAATGGGTCGCGCGCGATATCGCCAAGATGCAAGAAATTATCTCGCACTGGCAGACATGATTATCGGACGCATTAGCGCGGATGACGCGAACAGATAGCTGGAGGAATTTATTCAGGAATGTCACCTTGGTTTAAAAAAAAAAAAAAAAACTATAAAAAAAAAAGTAAAATAAGATATTTCACATAATGAAGGTAAAAAAATATAAATAAAAAAATAATTACTCTCTGAGACAGTCGGTTTCTCCGACAGTTTTTTTTAGTCTTGTTTTTCTTGAAGTAATCGGAGACACACTTACAGTATCGTTTCGGTCCGTCTTCCAAACAGAACTGTAGGGTGAGGGTGGCGTCCTCCTCGAAGAATTCGTTCGCGAAGGACTCCCACCAGTGATTATCGCTTTCCTAGAAACAGAGAAACACACAGAAGGAATTAGCCTCGCGTTGATTATTATCGCGCGCCGATTTATTCCGTGAGTGCGGAATCGAAAACGATCGAGAAAGGGTGAAAGCCAAGCGAAGGGTTGCGAGGAGTTACGCGGAGGACAGAAGTGACGAAGGCGCAGCGGAATGAAAAGGACAGGAGATAGAATGAAGAGATGACACCCCTTTCTCACTCCTCCTTCTCCTCCTTCTGAAGGACGGCGCGGAAAAGGCAGAGAAGAGGAGAGAACAGAAAGAGACAGAGGGAGGCTGTACCTCAGCGCTGAATAACGCATGACTGTCTGGCTTGAAATTATAGCATTCCGCCCCCTCCCAGTCGTAGGAACTACCCCTTGGCTCTGTTCGCCACGCTTTCATTCAATTATGCATCCACCGCCAATCCCCTCGCGCCTGTGGCCCACGTACCTTCAAACCTCCCGCGGGCGCTCCTCTTATTATTATTTTCCCGCGTGTGGCTCTCTCGATTTCTCGACCGGGGTTTACTTGCCGCGCGCGAAAAACCTACTGTCATCGCTGACTTTCGTCGGCCGAGATCGCTCGCGCGAATCCTACCGGAGATCGCGGCAAGTCAATCGTCCGGACGCGCAATTTTCATTCGCGAATATACCTTCTTGATTATGACGTGTCTATTTTCATTATCGAAATGCGTAAACAAGCGTGCAAAATGTTGTGTATTATTGTAAATAAAATTGTTATATTTCGTATCGCACACACGCGTGCGATACATTTCGACGGATATCGTCGCGTGGCCTGCGGAGAGTACACGCTTCTTTTGCACAATAAAACGCTCGTTGTCGGAGTTAACAATTATCATCGTTCGCCGTTGTAACTTATTGTTGCGCGCTTGTTCCGTCGCGGTTGTCGATACATAGATGCTTTTTAATTTTTTTTTTTCATTCAACGATAAAGACGGCTTTATTGCGCGCGATGACAGAACGAGGCGTCGCGACATTACTGCCGACTTCAAAGTGAATAATTAAACAGAGACAAATATTGTTTCACCTTCCTCGCGTGTGTGCATAAAGAGGCACACACTTCTCTCTAATCGAGTTATTATCGATCGGACGCAAAAAAAAAAAAAAAAAAAAAAAAAAAAAAAAAAAAAAGAACTCTGACAATAACGAGCAAGACATCGAATCGTCGAAATGAGATATCGCGTACGCCGGGGAACGTCGAATTTGCCGCTCCTCCCTTTCCGCCGCTATACTCACGTCAAATCCCCGCATAGACAATCGGTTTCCGGGCACCCCGACATCGCACTCGCCGTGATTTATTTCGGACGTAAGCTGCACCGTGCCAAATCAAGCAAACTGTTACCACTCCCGCGCAAATTGATATTTCTGGCAAGCGCGGTTGCAGTCCCGGGACGCGCGGAAAGGAGGAGAGCAGCGCGCCCTGGATAGAACGCGGCAAGAGGAAAAGTCGTCGGAACGGGCGGCGCGATAAGCGCGAACGAACGAGCAAGAAGAAGAAGAAGACGTTGTTACCTCCCTCGACAAATAGGCGATATATTCAATAGAGCGCGCGGCCGGCCGGCCGCCCCGCGCGTTGAAGAGAAAAATGTCTCGCGAGGCCGATCGAAGCCGACAATTGCCGCGAAAGTCCGTATTCGTTTCGCCAAATCGTTCGGCCGACGACGTGATGAGAAATCCAGTACTATTTGCGCGCGCAATA
Source organism: Pseudomyrmex gracilis (assembly GCF_002006095.1). Classification (NCBI taxonomy): domain Eukaryota; kingdom Metazoa; phylum Arthropoda; class Insecta; order Hymenoptera; family Formicidae; genus Pseudomyrmex; species Pseudomyrmex gracilis. Next base: position 130,932 of record NW_018020707.1, read on the forward strand.
TGGGTCCCGTCATTCCGGTTCTAATGTGAGTGACATGCGCTTCGACGCACATGTAACGATCTATTCCGACAAACGTGTAATAAGTGTCATATGAGCGGTGTACATAAAGGTAGTAGCACGAGTTCAAGCTTTCAGAGAGCTATGAGGAAAATTGAACTCGTGTGATGTTATTTCTTACGTTAAACGATGGAGCGATGTGACGCATACAAGTATTTTCGAGAATTATCTTTGTCGCAAAAAATCATTCGGACGAATCTTCGGCAGACGCGTTTAATCAATAAGTTCTTTATTTCGCGTTAATTTTCGTCCGAGCAAATAAGAATCGAATTTGTCATGGACTTAACTCGAAGTTTGTCGCGAGCAAGATAAAATCGGGAAAGTTTTCCGAGTCACATAATTAAGGCCCTTCAGTTGTAGCTTAGCGATTCTCAAAACTGTCGAATATCGCGAAAGTTTAACGCCCGTCATACATATTTCAGTGGAGTAATTAACAGCTCGTTAATCATTCGGGTACGTCTTTCGACCGGCACAATGCGGATCCCTCCCCGGATGGTGGTGGTTTCCTTAAATTCTCCGACGTTTCTCCGTCGGCGCGATTTTTTTTTTNTTTTTTTTTTTTTTTTTTTTTTTTTTTTTTTTTTTTTTTTTCACGCGCTCCGCGGACGCTACACGTTATCGACGTGTTCTCGCGCACGACGGTCCAAAATTCTACGCAGATAGAATAAAACATACGGTTTTTTTAATGTAGGCGAAATTAATTAACGACTATTTGAAATGCGAAAAATATTTGCAGAACCATTGTGCGAACGTCTGAACACAAATTTATTCGCATAAATACAACCGATAGTGTCAATAAATTCGCAGTGTTTCCACACGCATGAGATTTTTTTCATTCACATTATTCTATAAATAATAATAATATATGTATAAACAGTTATTGTGCATAAATTAACGCGTGCTTATTCGTAAATTATGTTCTTACAAGTCTCATTATTCGACTGTCTCATGTTCGTCCGCCTGTTCCGTCTCATTCTTCTTCTCTCTCTCTCTCTCTCTCTCTTTTTCTATTTCGATCCTGTATAATTCCTATATAATTCCATCCGATAATTCTCTCTCGCCTTACACAAAACCGCACTTCCGACAGTGCGCAAGAAATTTTCGCATCTGTCCTCGCTGCGAAACCGTCGAAATTCAATATGATTTGTCGCAATAAAAATTGGCTCTCCCCGCCGTGAACACTGTAGGTATGTGTCCCCACGCGAATGACAAGGAAATAACAAAAAGCGACAGTCGCGCACACGCGTACACCGTACACTTGCATTCAGCCAAGTTAATAACAGCGAAAACTGCAATGGTCGTCGCGCAATGTACGAATAGCGAGCACGACGAGCACAACGGTCGGTTGTTCGCGCTAACAAAAACCGCCCGCAGAAAGATATTATTCTATTACGGACACGCATGTTTTTTAATACCAAAAAAAATATCATTTATACATGGTACACACACTAGAAGAAAAAAAAAACTCAACAATTCTCTCTTTTTATTATTTCTTTTTTCTTTTATTTTTCTTTGACTTTATTTTAGCTTAGCCGCATAGATGTAATATTGCAATCTTCTCGCTCTTAGATTTTTCGTCTAATGCAGTTAAAATTCTGATCTACGAAATATATGTTGTCTCCAACCGAGAGAGAGAGAGAGAGAGTCATTTCCCTAAACAATAAATTCGAAGCATGCGAATTAATAAGCACAAAAGCCCTCGCCAAGCAAAACGCGACATAAGTTCCGCGGCGCCTTTCTATTCATTAAAATGGACCGCTATATTAAAACACCACGGCGTGCATAATATCACATTCAAAAGGGACCGAGAGGAAGATCTCATAGGCGGCGAGTGAGGAAAAAGGGCGCGCTCGGACATAAATCGCGGCGTGATTTTCCCGCGTTCCCGCCGCGCGCGTTTTTTCGACGGTCTCTCGTATTAGCGGGCGGAGTTAAATTCAATTTGCCTCTCGGAAAGAGAGGAAGAGAGAGAGAGAGAGAGAGAGAGAGAGAGAGAGAGAGAAAAAGAGAGAACTGCAGCCCCGGACAGTCCCGGGGCGGAAAAAAGCAAAGGCCCACCGCACACTAGGTTGGCCGAGAGCTGCAGAGAGAAGAGTCGCGTCCCGGGATCTCGTGTAATAACCGGGGTGTGTGCGCAACGCTGCGCGTTTTCGCCGCGGCTTCAGCCCGAAAAAATGCTTGACGTCGAGAGTCGTCCCGAATTCCAGTCCGATTCCGGCATACCGGCGCGACGACGAGAAAGAATTCGAATGTAATTCCGCCAGGTAGCTAGGCGCGACGCGACGCGCCGCTGGTGGCGTCTCGACGCCGACGCCGTATTTTAAAGCCGCCGCCGGCGCTCGCGACGAATAAATTTCTTTTCATCGATTTGGCCGCGTCGACCATTCTCGAGAAAACCGACCGCGATGCGTCTCGCTGCCCTTTCCGCTTTCGTCGCTTTGCCCGGAGAGAAACTCCCGAAATTCCTGCCCTTGTCCCCAAATTCTTGACCGTACACGCCCGTTTAACGCTAAGTACGGCTGTTACCGGCTTGACCGCTTCTCGTGTCTTTGTATACCAACACCGGAAAACTTTTTAGAACAGCCACGATTATCAGAGAATCAAGACGGAAGTATAATGTGTCACGCACTAAAATACGCGCGGACGGAGAGCGAACTTGAATTTTCTTTTTTCGTGAAAAAATAAGTACAGATACGTTACGGCTCCTTTTTTCTCGTTAGATTTCTAGGAATTAAATCTGATACGATTGTGACATAATCTGGATCTGTTGAATTTTGAATTCTGTATTTTTTCTCTCTCTCTTTCTCTCTCGAAAAAAAAAGATATTTTTGATACTACGTTTGGATGAAGCGTTGCGCAAAATTATTACACGAAATTCTAAAAAAAAATATAAAATTTTCGAGCTTGATATATTCAAAAGCGCTATTTTTTTACTTATTTTTATGTAATAGCATTTAACTGAGTACATATGTGTGTGTGTGTGTGTGTCTCACATGTCTTTTTTACGGAGAGTGGAAACGCGCGAATGTGCGGAATATTCTCGCGAATACTTGCGACATCGAAAGCCGAACGCGGTGAAATCATATTAGCTTCGATTCCTCATTTTTTTCAATCCGTTCCTCTCGAACCGACTGTCAAAATCCGCCTTTTTCATCCTATCCGTTCATTCTTCAGTTTTGTGATTTCTCGCGCGTTTCCGACTGGCGGCGCGGACTATACACCGGGGTTGCCGGCGGCTCTCTCGCCGGGACTGTACCACCCCACTGTTGTTAGGGGGGTGTGGGGAGACTAGGGGTGGTATATGATCGTGTATATACGTCGCCGCGAAAGTATTGTCGGCGCGCTCCACCTCTCGATTTTCTCGCGAAAATCCTTTTCGCGCCCAAGTCCGCGGCCTACGTGGACGCGGCCTATATCGAAAATTCGCGAAAATTCCGAACCGCATGACCACCATTTTTGAGAAATTTCGGACACGCGCCACGCCCGCAGATAGATTCGACGGGATTTCTCTCTGACGCGACCGGCCCGGACAAAACTCTTCCGGCCGATCGGAGTATATACGGCCAGGGGCGGCGGCGCGAGGGACGAACTCGGGGGGGAAGAACGAGGGGATGGGGGGTACAATATGGGTTATCGAGGGGGCCCCACCCCCAGGGGAGAGCAGGGGCCCTCATTTTATTACCCAGGCTCCCATGACGGTTCTCAACCTTGGCCGAACTTGATTCTCTCTCTCACGCGACTCGCTACTCGTCGTCGTTGCGACTTGCGCGAACATGAGACGCGTACTTACACTCCCTGCGAGTTGTCGAATCATCGAATCGTACATGTTCGTACAGACGTTCGTATCCTCAGAAAGATGCGGGCATATGCGCGCACACACTCGCGAAACGCGTTGACGGAAGAACAACGGCGACAATATTTGCTGCTATTTTCGTGCGCAAAGAGTACGAACGAGCAAGAGAGAGAGAGAAAAAGAGAGCGACGTGACGAATGTGCGCGATGGAAAATGTGAAAAGTGTTCGATAACCGTGTAACGGAGGCTTTTGCATTCGATAACGTCATCTCGCGCAACGACGTCACCACGCCGACACCCTCGCGGCGCTCTGCATTCGCCCTTTTCCCCCTTGGGTCTCAAGAGTTCGTTCGCGGAAAAAAAATCTAATGTTTCGCAGAAATTTGTCATTGCTCGAGAATAGTGAATACACAACATAAATATATAACACGCGACGGATTAATATGTCAGTGTTGCTCGTTAGTGGTGCGGTCGTGTAATACTAACTACTCGATTTAATATCGGGTAATATTTTTTAAATAATAACTCGCACGCATGTGTGCGCGCTCGAAAGAACGTACAAGAATTATTATTAAAAAAAAAAAATATATATATATATATATATATATATATATATTTTAGCAGCAGAATTTCTTCGGCAAAGCAATTTTCTCTCGGAAAAAATTTCCAGTTTCATTTAACACAGATTTCAAGCGCCGCGCGCAGAGAAATATATAAAAGAAGAAAAAAAAGTTTATATTTCGAGAATTGCAGATATATTTTATTCGAGATAATACTTCGCAAACAAAATTTACACCATCGAGTTTTCCCGATGCTATGTATTTTTAGCACATCTAATACACAAAAATCTCGGAATAATGCAAAAACAAAAAAAACAAAATACACGATTCGTATGAAAAAAAAAAAAAACTGTTTCTAAACGGATCCAAAAAATATATATATCGTATTTAAACACGCTGTTTACAAGCTTCGTTCGCGTTTCCCTTCCATCTATCTTTCTAACAAATGCATTCTGATCACACGAGAGTTTTCATTCTCAATCGTACATTTCATGAAAATCCAAATTAATTTCTCTCCGCTCTCCCTCGTTAAAAGTTACTTGTTCAAACATAATTATTTTCACGTAATATCAACAAACATGATTGCCTCGGAGAAGTTTGATATAAAACAAAATATATATAATAATATAATATAATATATACTATATCGTAAGTATAATACGTAATATACATAATATTCGCGATGTCAAACGCGCGAATACAACGAAACAAAAAAGAACGCCGAGCTATTCAAAACGGAGAGATAATTAAAATCTTTATAAAAAAAGAGAGTCCCGCTTTATCGCTAATGAGCCGCGATGCCATTTCGTCGGCATTCCTTACGTTGTTTTGTCGTAATTACGGAATTACCGTGTCACGAGAGATACACACGCACATATACATACGTATAAATATCGCGCGCAGAAAAGAGGACGGAAGAGAGGAGTGGCGAAAAAAGAAGGCGAGAGAGAGAGAGAGAGAGAGAGATGCGTGCGTGTGTAGAATCAAGAGAGAACTTACGCGCGAAGGGGTAAAATGAGGCGCCATCAGTCACAGTCAAAATGCTGCGCGTCATAATAGTCGGGAGTGGATCTCTCTTCACGTGCACGTCAAAGTCCAACGATGGAAATTAATGCACTTTCTTTCGCTGAGTAACGTACGTCGAAAACTAGACGACCGCGAAACGCGGGGGATGAAAAAAATGGCGCGCGCGTACGGCGGGGGGGTTCCCCTCGGTATATAAATCATACGCGAAAAATCCCGCGCGAATTTTTCGCGACCTTAATTTTAAAGACAGATTCCGTGGCCTGGAAACGCGCGCGGAAGAGAGAGAGAGAGAGAGAGAGAGAGTACTTGAGCGCCCGTTTTATATGGCGCTAAGACATTTTTCACGCTCGAGCTCACATTATTGCAGATTGTTATCATTCCGTAAGACGTATTGATATATCGCGACGAATATATAGTTAATAGTAACAAGATAAGCAAGAAAAAGAGAAAGAAAGAAAGAGATTAGCTCGCCGTGAAATTTACGGCGGCCGGAAACGCGCGTAAATACCTCAGATGGCTTCATTAAATCAGAGTCGGAGAGTAAGAAAACATAAAAAGAAACGCGCGCATTATCACCACGAGGGCTGCTCGCCACGCGCACCGCCTCAATAAAGCGCATAAACGAGTTACATATAAGGAAAATGCATAATCGCGGCTCCTGAGAAACTCGTTTCCGTATCGGCGGCAAACCGGTTAACAAACTTTTTTTTTTTATCTAACCCTGCTGTCGCACCGTTAATTGCCGTTCGGTATATACATTGAACGTGTCTCTTTCTCTCTCGGGAGTGTATCGGGAACCCGTTTAAACGTTCGCATTGTAACTTTGGCGGGTCTCGTCTTTTGTCTCGGCGACCGTAGTCATCGTCTACGGTTTTTATAACGCAACTCCTCCTCGCACGCACGTCTATCTCTTTTTTTCATTTTCGCTCTTTTTCTTTTTTTCTCTCTCTTTCTCTCTCTCTCGTATCACTCCCGAGATGAGATAATGAAGGAGAGGGAATGTGAACGACGGCGTGTCACTTTTTATCCCTCTTCTTTCTCCTTAATACAACTCGCCAACCGACGTTATTTACGTTCATCGTCACGATCTTGAAACGAGCCGACCGCAGCGTAAAGCAACTTCGAGATCGCCACGAAAAGCACAAAGATGGTTGCAACATACTCGGAGAATATCGAACAACCAAAAGAAGGCAGCGCAACCGTGTCTGCAGCCAGGTGCAGCTCGAGCTGCACAACGACGGTAGTTTTCGCGTATATGGTTCATCGAGAAAGGCGGCACGTCGCGAAGAGAAGTCGACGGCGGCTTCCCTGAGAAAGTCCTCCTTGAAGAGAAAGCACGCGAAGTTTCGTTTCGTTCCGCGATTCGGTCGCTTCGGATTCCGAATCGGGTTTCTTTCTTTTCAAATCCGACCGTCCAGCTCGGAAGCCGCCCTTCTCGTCCATTAGAACTCTATCGGCTTCGCATTGTCGCACATTCTCCCGCGTATTACGTGCCCACCACTTCGTAGCCGTTCGTTGCGATGCTCGTGTCTGAAAAACGCAATTCGACGAACGAAGAGAAGAAAGAGAGAGAAAAAGAGTTATTATCTCGCGAAAAATCGCACGAAAAGCGAGCAGATTGCTACCAACAGTAATCGGCGCGTCTCGATTTGTTTAGAAATCGCGCACCGAGACAGCTACTCGGAGGTAGTTCTTCTCGGACTCACATCTGTCGATTTCTCTACTGTCGTTGAATTATAATTTACGAGAAAAGGAATTTTTGCGTCTCGTTTATTGATTTTACTTTTGACATTGTTATTATTATTATTATTATTATTATTCTTTCTCAAACTAGATTCGAATGGGGGATGATTCGCATCGTTGTACGCGCTATTGTTCGAAATAATTACTTCGCTCCAATTTTCTCGAGCCGCGCATTTCCTATTGGTCATTATGAGCGGCATTCGATCTCTCGTCGGCTACGTCATTCACTTCCGTTAAAATCTTTTTTCTCGGTTCTTAAGATAAGATCGATGAGATATACATCTACCGACAGGGCCGGTCTTATCACAGAAAGATAGCGCTTCCTGTTTAAACTCGAGAGTAACACGGGCCAACGGTGCAATCTCGAAGCTTTCCGTAGTAAATCATCATATCGCTTTGATGTTCTATTTTATTCGCTCTTCTGTGTATATTTCATATATCGTTTTCTCTTTTTTTTTTTTTTTTTTTTTTTTTTTTTTTTTTTTTTTTTTTTTTTTTTTTTTTGAAAATTATCTCGCGCTCTTGATTGTATCATTGGATATTTCCTCGCTCGAGAGATGTTATACGCATAATAATTATTTCGTCGGAACTTATTTTACGTCACATCGATTTTGACGCAACTGAGAGAAAAAGCTTGCGATCCTAGCAAAAAAAGCGTGTGTTAAATAATTACAATTGATTCTATCGATCTTGATTGTTGCCGCTCTTGATCGCAACGCTGATTGGACGTTTCTCGGATGTGTTTCTCGATTCACGTCGTACGAATCAAGAGGCACGGTACTGTCTCGCGCCGTTCAAGCGCGACTTTCTTGCGTGTGTCTTTAGAAACGTAATTAAAATAAAGTCACGTGACAATGAGAAGAGGAAAAACAACACGTGACTGTACTTTAGTCATCTTTTTAAAGACACGCGATTAAAATAAAGGCACGTGACTGTAGTCACGTGTTGGTTTTTTACTCCTTACGATTTTTTTTTTTTTTTTTATTTTCATGCGTTATTTCTGACATTTCTCAAATGTGTATTATATGGTTTGTAAGACGTATATACTAGCTGTCATCGCGGTGACAAGTTGTGTTTACTGACACTACACGCTAAAATAAAAACAATAATAGCGTGCGCGTAGCACGCATCTGTGTTGTGCTAGTAAAAAAAAAAAGCGCATAGAAGTCGCAGGAAATTTGCACGCAAAATTTGCTCGATCGCGTTTCTACGTCATTCGAGGTTTTTTTCCTTCGACGCGACGACGCTCGTCTGAGAAACTATATTTATAACTAATTTTATCGCGCGCGATCCGCAACGCTAGATCGTCTTGGCCGTCGCTTCCGCGTTTCGCATCTGCGTTAATTCTGTGTGTTACGAGTCGGTCGTTTTCGTTCGTCGAACGTGCCCACGCTTCGCGGCGATGCCGTCACACTCTATCCGATTGTACTATAAGCTTCTTTGAAGCTTAGATCCTGTCGATTCCAAGCAGCGCTCCGGCGCGTTCGGAAATCGATTTAGTTCCGATCGATATGAACAAATACGGTGGGAGAGAGAGACAGTGAGGCCAGAATCTTCTCCCTTACGTATTATCGCATTCGCCCGGAAGAATAGACTCATCCACTTTGATTCAAATTTCGTCGATCTTCCTATACTATATGCTCACTGCTCACTTTTATCTTTCTTCCTCTCTCCCTCCCTCTCTCTCTCTCTCTCTCTCGCATTGATAGATTTGTAGATTTTTCAATTCTTTTTCTCTCTCTCTCTCTCTCTCTCTCTCTCGAGGATGCGAACACTTAGTCTATCACCGTTGTTGTTGTTGACGAATTCATGCGCCTTCTGCTTTTTCTCTTCGCTTTCAATTCCGCTTCACCGGAGATATTTCAGGGATATTCTCTTTGATGAATTTTTTCCTGAACTGTCACTTCGTCGCAACGTTTCGCAACTACCCTTAACTTTCCCGGCAAGTGGATTTCTCAAATAAAATTTCCGGCAAAGTGAACTTATCTTGTAATTTACCGATACTACCAAGAAAGCGAGAAGGAGAGAGAGAGAGAGAGAGAGAGAGAGAGAGAGCGCACTAAGATTCGCAAATTTCAAGTTTGATTTCTTCGATGACTAAGAGTTAGCTTTAAACTACAAAGCCAACTAAATGACTTTTTTCTTCTACGTTACAAGGCAGGACTATGGAGAAACTGTAATATCTGAAGAGAAACGGCCAATCCCATGAGCCGAGCCGGGCTTGCTCAATCTCTACCGAGTTGCCGCAACTCGGTCTAACGTAGGTACAAATCGACCGATCGCGATTTTCTTTCGTTCTCGCGTCGAATCACTATTTAGATCAGCGGAGGCCTTTCGTTGATTCGCACGCGCATGAATACGCAGGATTATGAATTCTCGGTATATTCGCGACACACCGAATCGTAAAAGCAGTCTTTCCGTTGCTGCTTCTCTGGTCGTTGCTTCTTCCTCCCGTTTCCAGCCTCTCGCGGTCTTTTCCCTCATTTTGTTCTCGTTGGCTTTCTCGCTCTCGACTAAATCGCTTCCTCTCCTTCTCTCTCTCTCTCTCTCTCTTTCTTTCCTCGTCTTCGTCTAGATAACTTCCTAAGCAGAACTACGCCAAACTTTGCAAGTAACGGTACACTTAGCAGCTCTCCGGCCATCTCTCTCGCTCTCTACCCCTCAACCGCAACGTAAAGATCTTCCGCGAATAGTATTCCAGCGATCGTTAGTAATCCTCTTACGCATCGAAATTAATAATTTCTGCCTATCGACTATCGGCTGATAAAAATAAAAATCCAGCTCCGGCAACGTAATTTATATAAAATAAGAATTTTGTGATAATTTCATTTCCTACTTGTATTTTATTTCTTTTTTTGAGAAACACACCGCGACTTTAAGAAAACGCGCGTGTTCACCCTTCATTCCCGTTTTCACTTTCTTCCTCGTGACTTCCGCACGCATTCTTCATTTGCCTTACATCAATCATTCTCACATAGAACGCACTCTAAACTGCATACATTTAATCGCTAGCTAACTTCGATACGATCGAACGATTGTGTTGGAAGGGTCGATCGTATACATACGTATACGTATGCTATATAATTCACCACACCCCGCGAATAGTATATCACACACATGCGAGACACATTTTGCGGTAATAACCCATGTCGAATATTGACCGACCTAATTTTTGTTCAAAGTGGATTTTAATCCACGAGGCGATTCACATTTTTCCATTTCGCTCGCGCTGCCTCACTTTCGCAGCTACTTTTCGCTCGCAACTAATTGTCGTCGAAAAAATACGACCCTCCTCCCCTCTTCAAAATTCGAAAACGCGCCCTTTCGTATAAGAAAACATCTCCTCCCCGCCAACCAATACTATTAGAACCGAAGGAAGTAGCGGAAGAAACGGCGTTGAACCTTGCAAACGCATGCTGACAACGCACGAGATGCGACGATAGCGCGAGGTAAAATGATTTATGACCGCGGGACACGCCATGTCGTTTGCTAAACTTCGCGAACGAGGCGTGTGTGTCCACGTGCGCGCGAGGGAGCAGGAAAGCGTACGCGAAAAACACGAAGAGCGAAAAGGACATGCGAGGTAGAAATGGAGAGAGCGCGGGACTAGAGAGTAGAATTTATGTCGCGTTTCAAAGGAAAAAGAAGGGAGTGAAAGAAGAACAAATCCGCTCGGAGCGCACATGTGACATGTGAATACACAAGACATACCAAATGCGAGGAAAAATCTGAGAAAGAGAGAGAGAGAGGGAGAAAAAAAAAGAAAAGAAGAGAAAAAGAGCAAATCTCACTTCTTGGCGATCGAGAGACAATGAGGAAAGGTAGAAACTGTGCCAGTAACGCGCCACCGGCTACACCGCGCTTTCGACACAGGGTTGTAGCTGTTGAAATTTGGATCGCTGCCCTTTCGCGAGGTTCTCCACGCCTCGTTGGTGGCTCGGACGACTTTGCGCGGCCGCGTTTAAAAGCGCGTCTTGTGCACGCACCTGTCGTCGTGATACGCGAGAGTTAAGACACACGGGTATGTCACGTGACAACACATGCGGGGTCATTATAACCGCGACTTACAGAAAGCTCGTGAAAAAAAAAAACTCACGATACTTCTTTGCGGAAAATGTGTACTTTCTATTATTATTATTTTTGTTTTACTTATTTGTTCGTTGAAAAAAAAAACATTTCTCGTCTCTACGTCTCTTATATATCGCGTTAAATTTGCGAAGTTTATATATTTTTTTTTTTTTTTTTTTTTTCAACGTCGATACACATTCCTTTGAAATACTTTTTCGATGAAACTCGGCTGTGGTTGCCTGAACTTAACGCGCGCTGCGCACCGACCGTATTTCGCCCGCAATTTTCCCCGACAGACGCGTTTGACCGCAGAGCCTCCGGTTTACAATTAAACAACACGTTTGCTGCAAAAACAATCGGTTCGGCTGGGCAAAGAGATTGCGCCGCGCAATCTTTTGTCCGTGATGATGGTCGTGGCGTAATCGCCAGCCCAAAAGCTGACCAAAAAGTGTTTTTAACGCTCGCTTCGTACGAGGAGACGCTGGGACGACGACGCGATTCACAAAATAGAATTGGACCCATGCGACGCGTGCGGCTTATCGAAATGCATCGCGACACATTAAAGATACTATTAAACGCGTTACCTACAAGCAATCCGCGTTAACTCTCGTTTCATGCTGTTGCACGCGACACATACGAATGCACGCACGCACGCACGCACACACAACCGAGAGGCGCCACTTTCACGCGTGCTCTAATATTCCGATGGAGTATGTGAATTTTTTAACGAAGAATTTATTTCGCTTTAATCTGTCGGCGAACGTTGGCGCGATTTCGTACCGCGTGTTGAATGCGCGCAAACACTGTCGAGCCGCTGAATAACATCATCGATCGCATCAAAGTTTTTTACGATAAAGCCGTCGTTGTTGTTATTTAAAGGAAGTTCTCGACGCAACATGAAATGAGAGATACATTTCTCTGTGCTGAAAAAAAAAAAAAACTATCGCAAAACAATTCTCTGGAGAAAGAAAAATGGGTTCTAATTATTTACAATTTAGATTATCTTACATCTCCGAGAGAGATATGCATGACAACAATTACACAGTAAGTAACTTTATTAATTAATTAGCACACGTCAATAACATTAACTAACAATCCTATTATATAAAATTAAACGTTGACGTTGGATTTGATTGATGTTAAATCCTCGAGCGTTTGTCTGCTAATTATTACCTTAGCAACTGGATTTTACGATTGCATTGTTAATAAAAATCATGTCGCTTCGGGCAATTTTTTTTCTTGTTTGAAAGAAGATCGATCATTTCTATCGATGATTCAAGATGAATTCGGGTCATCGCGATAGAGTGTACGCAAAATACGTGCAGTTCAATATGCATAAGTAAAAGCAATTGCGACACACGACTGTTCGATTCTGACCTTTTCTTTCTCTCGTCGCAACGATCGATGCGGTCCACACACATATATATATCTGTACATATATATGTTCATGTGTGTATATATATATTAATACCTGCGCTCTCTCTCTCTCTCTCTCTCTTTCATACATGCTTGTGCCAGCGAAATATAATTCGCACACGCCCAGTCCCCAGTGCGCTGCGCGCGAGAATGACCAGAAAGAGAAAAAGAGAGAGACAGAGAGAGAGAGAGAGAGAGAAAGAGAGAGAGCGCAATTTCTCGAATTTAGTTTTGTGCGCTTGTCAAGATGATCGTTGCGGTTGTAGTGAACGAAACAGTTTCGGAAACAAAAAAAAATGTTTCGCACAAAAATCCGCGCGAAAATCCCGATCTCGTCCGGATTCAAAAGCTGAGCACGCGAAGAAGTTTTTCGTGACGGCACGTGCACGATTCTCCGGCGAGGCGTTGACAGCTCTCGCCGCCTCGTCTTGCCTCTTGCGCGCGATGCTAACGACAGAAACCGAAGGAATTTATTCGGGTCGGTCGCTTGTCGAAGAGACCTCCCAGGGAAGAAGACCGGTTGTCCATCCGCGGCTCGAAGATTAATGAACGCCGTGCTAGGAGCGCAGGCTCATTAGAACGCATTAACCTCGGGCGTTTTTTTTTTTTTTTATTTGTTTTTTATTTTGATTTTTTTCTTTTACGTCTTCGCATTACTCAATCCTTAATGACATATTGACTAGCGCGAAGTATCAACCTATCTACGAAGAAGGAATGTTACCATCGCACTTCTGCTTGTCGTAAATCGCGCGTTGTAACTGCCAGTCGCGGGGGGTATAAGGGAATAATTTTCGATGGTAAATATACGCGCGCGCGCGCGCGATATTACTCGGGGCTGTGTCCCCTTATGGATTACGCATGCAGATAACACATCGCCGACGCGACTATATTCGAACCGCGGATCATTTGCATTCAGAACCATTACAAGGTTTTAGCGGCCGTGTGTTACTTTTGTCGCAATTGCGAGAAAATTGCCGATTTGATTGACGCAAACGCGGAAATTTGTTGTGTGATGTCGCAGTTGACTTTTCGCGTGATTAAAATTACTCGCGCGATGAAAATACACGGGACACATTGAATAACTGTTGTTAATTATTTTCGCAAAATAAAAAAAAAACCAGCCGATTTTTGGTCGGCTTTTTGGTCGTACACGCGACTTTCTTTCTGCGAGACCTCGATTAACCGTTGCCATCGCCGTCTCGAAATCGACCTGACGAACAGCAGAGCGACATGTGCGCGAATTATAATGCGTTCCCAGGATCGTATCTTATCGCTATTATCGTGAATCTCTTCGAAGAGGTTTTATCTGCCGTCGATGGTATATAGGCCAGATAATATTTTATAACGCACAATATATATACACATGCAAATGTTGAACAAGTATATATTGAGTGAACTGTACCGAAGCAACAGATTTTTTTTTTTACATCACGTTTCGCACGAGAGAAGACGCATTTCCATTCCGTTTAAATACTCGAGGTACGATGGACTTTACGCGAGCTCTTTTTTTTTTTCACGAGTGCCACAAGCCCGAAAGAGAAAAGGAGAGGGAAGAGAACGAAAATTGCGTGCGATTCATCCGAGGCCGATTGAACAAAATGGCGTGTAATAACCTTTATCAAAATAACATCTCGATAAATAGCGCGCTCGATTAAAACATATCGCAAATTTCGTCGCCTCCGACCGCATCGCAAATACTTTTTTTTTTTTTTTAACTGTTTTCAAAGGGACATTTTCCTAATTTTGTCGACAAAAAACGAATTTTTTATCCGAGGCCGATTGAACAAAATGGCGTGTAATAACCTTTATCAAAATAACATCTCGATAAATAGCGCGCTCGATTAAAACATATCGCAAATTTCNTTTTTTTTTTTTTTAACTGTTTTCAAAGGGACATTTTCCTAATTTTGTCGACAAAAAACGAATTTTTTATCCGAGCGACATAAAGCAATTATTTTGCATAATAAATTATCGAATATATCACATATATCGCGCGCGCGCGCGCGCGAAAGTAGACGAAGAGATAAACGAGCAAGTGCGAAAGGCCAACAAAGAATAAGTGGAGCTCGCTCTGGTCAACGCGAATGTTCCGAGTACCAATATAAAAGTATCAATCAATCAGCGCGCCGGACACGATTTTTATACGCAATTATCATAATAAAATCATGAATGTTTTAAATTATTATCGTGAAATATAAATCTCTAATTATTTCTTTATTCAAAAAACAGCAATAATCTCTTATTCTTCTTTGAACTATACTCTTTGAGACAGCAACCAAGTGTGACGGATACGTGTCCGGTGATAGACACTTTTACCTTGTACACACACACACGCACACACACTTACAACGTACAAAGAGAAAAGAGAAATGAATTCGAAAGCGCGTACTCACCTCCGTGCGTTGTGCTAACCTCTTGTTGAGCTCGTGGAGTCTGTAGTCAGGCTGGTTGTAGTAAGCTGGCGTGTGCCTCCTGGGGACAGGTAACGATCTGTCAGATCACAGACCGATCGGTCATGTTATTAATAGGTGCGTTGTGTGTAAATGTGTGTAAATGCGCAAGTGTGTTGCATGGGCGCGCGCGCCACGAATGTTTCATGCATATAATGTGTTTCCCCACCGTCGCCTTATCGCGCGACGTCGCTCGCCACACTGCGCGAATTTTCGTAAGGCGCCCCGAGGGGCACACACTACTACCGGCTACTCCTCTCACAAGCACCGCCGCAAAGCGAGCTCGGACGCGTGGCACAGATTCGCGAAATGTAGTTTACGACTTTCACCGCGACCGCGGTCATTTTCCGTCTTTTTAATGCGCGTTTGAAGAATAACACCGCGAAACATTGCGCGATTCAAAGGGTATTCGATGCTACGTCGCGTTTCTCTCTTGATTTTGTATCATGTAAATAAATTATTTCGAATGATCTTATCTCATCTCGATGTCAAAGTGTAGTTCATAAATCTTCACAGATTTTGTACCGCGAATAGAAGAGTAAAAACTCTCGCGAAAGCGACGTCGTTTACACATGTTTTTTGCGACGTTTGACCATCGAAAAACCCTTTGGCACAAACTATACGCGATACAAAGTCGGACTTTCCTCCGATCTCAACAAGATAAACGACCTTGGTGATACACGTGTCGCAGTTTTCCTTCCGTGTATTAACCGTCCTTGTAAAATCGTTATGCTAATTATAACGCGCTTAGTTGCACGCGGTTGCGAGAGAGACACCAAGTAGACAAACAAAGTAGACAAACGTCACGATAATGCGGCAAATAATGCGGGAATAATAATTATGCGGATTGTTGGCACATTGCGCATCTTAGAAACCGAGAAACGAAGTCCGGAAATTTTATTACTTGAATAACGCGCGTTGCACATTTTTATAATTATATAAAAAATATACGTTTTTTTATTTAAATATCGAGGCGAATAGCTCGAAAAAGTGTTTTCAATAACGTTGAATTGACAATTTTTTTTTTTTCTTCTGTTGTTGAACGCGCGCGGTAAATTAAATATAAAACACTTTTCCTGTATAAATACATAGAACATATTTTGTACGGTCAAACAGAGAGATGGAAGTCAGCATTTTAGTAAAAATGTGGCCTTCGCGACTAAGATAAGACGGTTTCTTTGACTTTCTACATTCAGTCGATAAGATAATCTGCTTAAATACAAAGATTTTTCAAGATAGATAACTGTAACCTTCCAATCTACATGACAGATAAACATAGAACGTAGATAGCGAATACTTACACCAAAGCACAACACACAACTCGTGTGTGTAATCCAATATAAATAGAGACATATAGATACCATGTATTCATTGATCGTCGATAAAAATCCGATGAATGAAACAACTGCGAAAATAAAAAAAAATAAAAAATAAAAAAATTAAGTTCGAAACAAATAATTATACAAACGGCCGACAGATCGGACTGGGAAGCGAAAAATTAAGCGTAATTTTTTTCGCGCGTGCGAAAAGATACGTCGCTTCCTAAAGATCGATCGCGGTCGAGAAAGAACTTGGACTTTCTCGTCTCAGGAAAAATCGACGCCATGGGACCTCTTCCCCTCCCCCCTCTCTCTCAGACGACACGTCATTGTCGCACACATATGTGCGTGTTGCGACGTGAATTTATCAGGGGTGCGTCGAGAATTCAAGGGTTGCAAGGGTAACCTAGTGTCGCGCACGATCTATTCGGTGAGTGACGCGAGTTGTGTGAATACAACCAACGTTTCTTTCATTCCAATTATCGTTTGATAATTGATTATACGACTGCAACTTGCTAAATGTTAATAACTAATTACACAAATAGCTGATTATCAATTCGAAATTTCGAAAAATTAACTAAAAAAATGTTATACACATCCAAGATTCACAGGTTTACGTAATTTTGCTCTGCAACACATATGACAGTTCTGTCTCTTTTTGAAAACAAAGCAACAATGTCGCTTTGTTTGACACTAGACTTGATGAATCGATCGCGAGTTCGTAAGACGGAATTGAATCGCGCTAATTTGGTCCGATAACGTAATTTCACGCGAGGCACGTAGAGGCCGTAGAGCGTCGTGCAATAACCTCGGCGTGCGCGCATGTAACACCCGGCTTTTCATTCAAGACGTGCCGCACGATCGAGCTAATTAATTCGTCGCACGGCAACGGCCGGGCGACTCGCGAATTTTTGTCCGTCTTTCTATAATCCTCGTTCTCTTCGAATTGGCGAGGGAGGGAAAAGAAAAGAGAGGATCGTGACAGATTATTCCGCCGATACGTAACTAATCCGCTGAATGAAAAAAACCTCGTACGCGCGCGGAACGAGGTATGCGGTTTGTTCAAGGCTGTGTACATACATACTTTAAAACTGTGAATCGAAAACATTCATTTTTTCCAAGGTTTCTTTCAAGCAAAAGTGCAATATTGCTATATTTTACACTTTGCTATATAAACAATCAAACATATCAATGTTATATCGTCAACCGACTTGTCAACCGGCAAACTGTAGATTTTGATTAGCGTGACGCACACACATACACACACACACCTCTCTCTCTCTTTCTCTCCGACGTATATCTACACAACGTGCCAACCGGTTCTGCCAATGAGCGGCCTTGCGGAGATGCAGCTTAACCGACCTGTGATCCGACAGGGACTAAGGACGAAGAGTTGGCCATATCCGATCATCTCTCGGTCGGCATGTACACGACGCGGCCCCACGTGCTCTCGTGCCGAAAGCGCGGCGAGGCCGGATATCTCGTCGGGAGAGACCGCGGGATTTGCAAACAGGTCGCCGTGGGTGGCTTCGCCCGTTATTAAGCCGCGGGAGTTAATGGCTTTAGTTTAGTTCGCGTGGCTAATGGGCGTCCCGACGCGCGGCGTCGCGCCGCGCCGCGCCGCGCCGCTGGGAATCAGCTGACCGGCCAGCTGGCCCGAGTGGCACAGCTCCCGTGGCGCGTCGCCTCGCGGAACCGCCAGTTGAGAGCCGCCGCCTGCAGGGGTCTCAGATTGGGTTAGCAAAGGGCGCAGTTTGGAGCGAGGGGCGGCGGCACCAAGAACGAAAGACAGAGAGAAAGATAGAGAAACAGAGACACAGACAGAAGGAAAGAGAGAGAGAGAGAAAAGGGGAACAGGGGTACGCGGAGAGCAGCAGGAGTGTTATTAGGGGGTTGCTCATGGGGTGGCGGTACGATCAATGCCAGAGAGTCATGCTAGAGTCCCCCCTCAACCCTCTCCCATCCTCTCCAAAGTCTATATATAGCGCATGAGTACACACATGTATAGAAGTTCGCACGTAGACGCGCCCGAGTGTGTCGAAAGCAGGTATGTGCGTACACACGAGGTTGGTCTACGCTCTAGATAAAGCGAGAAGGGATAGGCGAGGAAGAGAACGGGAGGATAGAAGAATGAACGCGCGAACTGTGTGTGTGTGTGCGTGCGCGCGCGCGTGTACAAAGGCGAGTACGCACGTGTGTGTATACGTGGATATATTTTGAACTCTCCGGGGGCGCGCGGACTACATTATCCCGCCGCACGCGGCGTGTTTTCCGCGTGTTGTTGTTCGGGCCGCGCGAGCGAGAGTTTGGCAGCAGCAGGTTTACCAACAACGGCAACATCAGCCCCCATTGATAAGGCAGGACCCCCCGCCGGATTGTTCGCCGTAATAATGTCTCGCGGTGATATTTCGTGTGCAAATTGCTCGCGCCAGCAAGACAATTGCCGTGCTCCAAACAAGTAGGATTAGTTGGAATCGACTTTGAACTAATTGCCGCCGGCCGGAAAGGTGATTTTCCGAGGTTCGCGCGTATACGTAATGAGAAGAGAGTCGTAAAATTAACACGGCAGAGGCGTGATCTTTTTAACGGCGACGATTGTTTTTTTCGCGGCTAATTTCGGAGAGAGAGAATTTTTTTCAGCGCGAAAATGTCGAGGTGCCGATAATTTCCGAGTCACGGAGTCGACTGAACGGGAACTCTTTCGCGAATCGTGTCTCGGACGGATGAATCGGATAATTATTCATTTAAATTCAGACAAAGTTTACTTTGATAGAATTTTAATTTGTGGTTTTAGTTACACACAGGTATATAATATGTGGATTTCACAAATCGAGGGTTGCGACGAACGATGAGCTTTCTCGACATTTCGCTGAAAGAGAAAAAAGTACTGTTTCGCGAAGTTAATCACAGAATCTATCTCAAAAGAGAGGGGGTTTTGAAACATTTCCTATACAATTTGCATGTGTTTAACGATTTGCAAATAAGTTTTCTTTTTTTTTTTCCATCGAAGGCAGAGATGACGAGGTGATTGTTTCGCGAACGAAACGTCAAAAGCGTTGAGCTCGGGAGCGATGTTTCGTACACGGTGTTCTGTAAGGCACTTGCACACACATGGCGCATTATGCGCATCAAAATGATGCGTCGCGTGTAATGCGCAATCTGCATGTCATAAGGACAATAATGGCGAAAGGCATCGAGAGCAAGCTCGTTTGGGGATGTTATCATGAGCTTTAGCACGCGTACGAGATGCAATCCGGTGCGGATTAACTATCGAAAGACGACGGGTCACGGCATTCACTATTAACGAATCTATCGTATTGATCGTGAAGACGGTTCCAAATTTGAAATCTCGTCGTCTCGGTGATTCGGGCAAGAATTTAGTTTCTATCCGAAGAATCGAAAATACACAAGCACAACAGAATTAATATTTTACGATGGTTTTCCAGACAGAATTTTTGTTTTCAGTTTGCAAAAATTTCCAAGTAAAATTGAAACATTGTTAAAAATCCAACCTTACAAAATAAATTTGATATTAATTGTAACACAGTCGAATAGAGAAAAAAAAAACACTGACTGATTGGTCGCAAAGTAAAGGTGAAACGCTCGAAAAACAAATTTCAACAAAATCTGCGAGTATTGATAGCATTTCTCTGAATTTTTTTCATTTTTTTTTTTAGACTAAAACTTTTATTTCACTAGAATTTCACGAGAAAGTTTTCCAGTATTTTCCGCGTAGTTTAAACTCTGTCGGAACGTCGTATCTAATTTCCTCCTTTGAGCCTAGTAACTCTTACAACGGGTTTTTCTCCGCATATACGCAAAACTCAAAATAATAAAATTATTATGCGACGAAACTGATGACAGAATGACGACATCAAGTGTCATCTCTTAGAAAATGCCGATTCTCTCAAGTTTTTAACCATTTCGAACGCTATCGGTAACAAGCGTGATGAAATAAAATCTCGTTCGCCGATAACGCGTCGGCTTGTTCTTCTTAATTACACGCAGAAATTCGTTCGCCGGCCCAGAGCTTCGGGAATAACAGCCGACTCAGCTCCGACGACGCTACTGCTGCAGCCACAGCAGCAGCTACGACGACCATCGGTGCGCCGGCAGTCCTTACACTCTCGCAAGGACTTTCCACCGCTGGCGCAGCAGTAATCGCGCCGCCGCGCCAGCAATTTATCGCTGCCCGTGACGGCGTTTTATCGGCGATATTCGTCCTTTTTTCTACCCGGACTTCGAAGTAATTCACCTGGAACCCGGTTCGCTGGCCGAACCAAAGGGAGAGAGACGGGGGAAGAGGAGAGCGGATGAGAAGAGGTCGATGATTTCTCCCAGGCATATTTTCCCGGCACCTTGGCATTTCGATAAAGCGGCTGGGTCAGCCGCAATTCGATCGCGGTCAAAAAGGACCCTCCGAGGTCGTCATAAGGCTCGCGTTATCGGTCGGCGAACTTCAGGTCGTATACGGTTTATTGGCGCTGTAAGTGACGGACAGACGTGTCGTGGGAACGAACGAAAAGCGGTCGTTCGGTCGAGAGCGGAGAGAAACCGCGCGCGGCGGCCATAAAAGAGAAAATAATCACGGCTTGTTTCGAACTGGCCATTGCTGGAAAAGTGAGCGGCGTTGAGCCTCTCTTGTGACGAAATCGCGTCATTAGACAGTGCCAGACTTCGAGATACCGGCGATGTTGTGCGATATTACGGAGTTTCGTAGGAATGTGCGAAAATTGCTCTTTTCTCCGTCTTCGACGATACTTCAGGTGCGCGCGAATAAATCTACAAAAATTCACACAGAGTTAAATGTAAAAATTTTATGCGAAATACAATTTTCCTTAGTCGCGTGTCTCTCACTTTTACACGGTTGTTGTGTGTGAAAATAAGAAACGCGCGAACAAGTGATTGAATTACGACCGAGCGGAAGGAAAAAAAAAAAGACTGGATTTATTCGGAGCGAGATATATAAAGTCCGCCGGTTGATTTATGCGCGACTCGATAAGGCGCGGATGAATAGGACGTGCCGCGACGAGCGGGAAAAAAGAGCGAGATCTTCGGGTTCGGTTACTGTTTGACCCCTGGACCCGCGACGATTGTACCTATCAATTAAGGGGAAAAGAACGCGAGTTTCTTCCCTGGAAACTTGAGAGTCCAAAAGGCAAACCGCGAAATTGATAATTAACATGACACGTGCGATAAAAGAGAGCGTAGCGCTCGGTAGGAGACCTCCGACATTTTATCTTCGCGTTTCTCGCGATCCGCGTTTCTTCGATGATTGATGAACACGTTATGCGCGCTGATGATGAATACATGATGTTAATGTCAAATATCGTAGACCTAAACCATCCATTATATTCGCTACGTTTAAACAACATTTGTGTACTAACCCGCACCAATGGTTGTTTGGTTTTTGCCCCCGTGTGTGTGTGCTCCGACGTATCAATATTTATATATTCCTTGTGAAAATATCGAATTCTGTATTTTTACGTTGCCGCTCTAACAGTGAAGTGCGGCGAATTTTGTAGCCGCCACACACACATACACACACGCGCGCGCGCGGTAACTCGTGTAACTCGCGAATAAAAATCTATCCGCGTACGCACTGCGCTACACCAAAAATTGTATTCGGGCTCACACATCGTCGTCATCGTTGTAGTCGTCTCATAAAAACCGGCAGACAGCGCATTATAATCACGTACGGCGTGCAAAACAATATAGACGCGCGCAGATACACACCGTATAAGTAGTTTAATGAAAATATTGGGTTAAATTTCTGCCGCTAGTAACGAGGTTTTGCTGGCGCACATTGAAAATCGCATTATCGCTTGCTTTGCTCTGCGAAAATTGGTAGACGCGATATTTTCACTGTAGTAAATATACACACGGGACACAAGTAGTGTTTGGCGAGCGTGTTAGATTGAATTTTTGCGGCTAATGAGATTTTAGCGACGTACATCGAAAATTGCGTTACCGCTACTGCTCCGCGGAATTGCCCAGGCGGTGCCTTTTAACTTTGCCGCCGATGACACATTTAAAAATTCGGTTTGTAGGATGTCGCGTAAACATGGTACAGGACATCGATGTGTGTATGTGTGTGCCTCTCTCTCTCTCTATCTCTCTCTCTTTCTCTCTCTTCGTGTAACTCGAAACATGAAACGCAAACCGGTGCAACGAAGCAAGCGACTCATTGACATACAATTTGTTTATGACAATATGATACGTCACATTGCGACCTTGCGAGTCGAGGAACAGAATACCTTCGTCGATGAGGCGGTCGCTTTTTACGCGGCGACGTGTTAGGAAACGGTGACACATCTGTTCGAGCTAAATTGCCGTGGGATTACCGTGCTTGAAGATGTTACACGATCTTGAGGAAACCGGTTCGCGATCGGTGCCGTACGAAAAAAAAAACCTTGCTGATCGTTAATATCTCCTCTCTCTCTCTCTCTCTTTTCAGGTGTCACCCTCTTTCAGGTTTCGTTTTCACTTTCGTTTCCAATCGGCGAACACGCCGCGGACAAATCGCGGATAAAATTCCTGCGCGCAAGGACTGTACGTGCTTAAGTTTGCATTAAAAAAAAAAAAAGATGTAATAATAAATGGTTATTGCATCGAACACTCTGATCAAAGAGTGTTTCTCGCGAGTGACCGTACGCTTTCATTGAAATAAACTGCGGGTTATGAAGCGGTCAACGTCACGACGATCACCGACACAGGCCATGAAGAAACGGCGAGATCCGCGATATAACCACGCAGTATCAAATTTCACGATTGCAAACATATCATTATCACGATCGGTCGATCTCGACCTCCCGCTGATCGTAAAACGTTTTGATCTATGGATAGGCATCTGCAATGCAAAAAAAAAAAAAAAAGCTGCACGAATCTCCGATCGTAGGCGTCCGAAACCCGTTGACTTGTATTAACCCTTTCGCTCCGGCGCGCTTGTGACAAAATGTGACCGCTGTGAACGGAATGCGTCGCTGACAGCTCGACGATGACACACAGAATGCACGGTAGCGTTTTCTGTTCTATAACCTTGTGAAATGAAACGTAATATATACATATATATAGTACGTGTGTAAACTCTTCGAAGCAAAAGAGTTAATTATATTTCGAATATTTACTATATATTCTATTTTCATTTTTGTTATCCAAAAAAAAATACCACAGATCCGATTTCGATCATCGGTAGCCGCGGAATCAATGAAGTGCCGGTCGGAACGATCGCTTTTCAAAATCCGATTGTCTTCGTCGTTTCGGACGCTTCCGACCCAAGGCGATTACTCGTCGCGGTATCCAATCGCGCGATTAAAACGGCGACGATAATTTATCACCCCCGTAAGGGCGCGACAAAGGAAACGCAAAACGAGAAAGGCGTGTGCAAACGCGCGTGGTCGCCTCGTGCGACATTATTACCGGCGCGTTAGCGCTGTTTACACGGAAATGACGGCGCGATAAATCCGTGGTGTCACGGTCCATCGTTGTCCACGTAGACCGGAGAGAGCTTATACCGGTTATACGAGAGACGAGTTGACCTCGCGCGCGCCGTTAAACCATCTCCGTTTATTCGGCGCGCGGACCCTTTGGCTCGATTCAGACGGACCCAATCAACCGATCGGGATTAATTCGCGAATAAATTCACGCGTGCCGCACGCGCGTTTCCGCGTGCGTGATTGCCGCGCGCGATAATCGCCGAACCAAAGCGACCGCGCGCGCGCCGCGCTTCCATCATTGATAAAATAATTATCGATGTCGCGAGAGAGGGATTTGTTGTTAATGCGATAACTTTGAACCTCCGTTCACAACGATTACGATAGCTGAACAAGCGCGGAATGTGTGTAGTTGAACAACAATATTCCTTACCAATTTAATTGAGAGAGATTAATCATATCGTTTATGACAACATAATGAGATACATTTAAAACGTATGTATGTGTGTATATATATATATACATATACATATACATATATATATAAATAATATATATTATATGTATACTTGAGAAAGGCGATAATTTATCACGCAATTGCGAAGTGAGATATATTCTTGTTACTTTGTAAAACGCGTGCTGCCACATACTGACACTGCAAAACGCAGCGCGCGCACAAAATGTGTAACACATAAAATCCGAATACAGTCTGCGTCTAATTCACAGCCAAGTGGCGGTGGAGGAAACTCGTTCTATTAAATACGAGCGAGATTTGTGTATATTCACATATACAATATATATATATATATACATATATATACGTAACACGTGATGCATTTCTGACTTCGCCGACAATGGCTTGCAACGCGCCGCGATGACGCACCGTTATATAATTCAAACCGCGTGCACTTGAACAAATTCTTTTTTGTTCTCTCTCGTTCGTTACTTACCGAACACCGACGTTCTCCCGATCGAGATTGTTTAGAAATCTTTGATACGCGAGAAAATTCCGTGACAACGAGATCGAGAGCGGAAAATGACCAAATTGCATCGCGCGCGAATACATCGTGACGATAACAAAATAATGTACGTCGACACGAGACGAAAAGCGTGGAGATACGTACAATAACGGTGTGTTGTCTGTCGCCCGCGACTTTTTCCACGAAGATGAGAAACGCTTCGCGCGGGATGCGCGCGCGTCTGAGAGAACGTCGCTAGAACACATCTCGACGTGTGTGTCGGGTCGTGTGTGTGTGGGAGGCTGCTAATTTATTGCACATTAACGTCACTTGCCGAGCGGGCGCGAGTAGGGAAAACCACGCGTGTGCGACACGTGAAATTTTGGCTTAAATCCGAAAAAGCTGGTCGGTGCCAGAACGGTCGACGATATACGTAAGACGACGAAACCATCGGCGCGTGGTTCCACAAGCAACAGAAGTGAATCACGCCATCGCCGTTTTAATCTGTCGTGCGGTGACACGGCGTGCTCCGAAAATTGTAAATCTTTTAAAAAGGTAGAACGTACGATGTGTTCGCAAGTCTATAATTTCTGACGGAGAGACAAAGTCTTACGCGTCAAAATGTCTCAATTTCGCGTGATAAATGTATTGCGTTAAAAAATGTAAAATTAAAACGACTTTAATCTTAAGGATCTTAGCCTTTCTATGCGATATTGAAGAAATTTAATCAAAAAAAATCCGCGACAATACGACGACCTGGAGATCGTCACCGCATCATTACATAACACGAAAACATTCGTTTCAATATACATGCAAATCTGACCCGGATATCAGCAAGTGACGCGCGGCCCGAAAAGCACGTGTCTCCGACGCTAATGCGCCAACATGTGAAAATATCAAAAGTTGAAATCACGCGGGTTAGGAGCGGCGGGGTCGCCGCTATTGTGGGCGCTATTTCTGGCGCGGTAATTTGAGATGAAGGACGGGGAAAGAAGGTTGGCACCAAAAGCCACCGTTTTCGCGGCGCGGTTCGTGACTTTTGACGCGACCGCGCGAGAAAATCGCGCGCCGCTCTCGCTTTCGATGTTCCGGCGCGGTGCTGCTAAGTGAACGCGGCCGGGTGTGCAACGGTAGCGGCACGCGATGACAACGAGGAATCTCCCCCCGCCGGCGCGTCTTTCACGAGGCGAGCTAAACGTCGTCCTTAATTGGGTTCATGCGCCGCCGCCGTGTTAATAAACGCGGCGCGGGCAAGTGCATTCTGCGCATCGCGAAGTCCGGCCACGCGCGCCGCGCGCGCGTACCCACCAGGCCCTTATAAAGGCTCAATCAGTCTGATCCCGATTGAGTCATTAATTGCCTTAAAGAGGGCAAGACCTTGCCCGCGGCGAGGAGCGCGGAGCCGCGCCGCCTCACGTGCGCGAACTGCATCTCTCCTCGCTAGCTCTCTTGGCCGGAGACAGATGAGTCTCTATATAAAGCGACGACGCGATATCTGGAACGTCAGATATAATTGACATCTTGAAAAGATTTCTCGTGAAATCGTCGTCGACTTTATCTCTCGCCACGTTATCTCTCGTCGGATTTACATTCGGAACAAAAACAAAATTGAAAAGATAAAATAAACACATACATTCGCAAAGTACTGAAATGTTAATAAACTTTTAATTGCGCTAGTTTGCTGAGCGTAAAACTGTTGTCCCGTAATTTTGAAAGTACAGAAATAAAAACTGGATTTTTACACGCAGACAAGTACGTTTTAGCGGACAAAATCGAAGAGTACTAACTTGTATAAGAACTATTTTTTTTTTCGCGAACCGCGCTCGGTTGCTTCATTCACGCACAATATGACGTGAATGTTTCCGCGACTTTGTCCGCCTCTCGCGATGACACCGTTAGATAACTCGCTATTCGTTATCGTTCGCGGTCTCGCGCTGTACGTTACTCAAGGATAGATAAACAGATCGCGAAACGATCGTGACACAAACTCGCGCTCGGCCACAGAATTCACAAACTGCAGCCAAGATCAACAATCCGTGGACGACTAAATCAGAAATCAAGAATATTCGCAACGATTGGCAATGTAAAACAGAAATTCTTTTTTAATTAATACAAATGTATTAATACGAATCATATTGTATAATAATATAAATGTATATTATTAAAATTTTGATGACGAGTCGACTTTAGCGAATTTATAATTGGAATCGGGAGAGAAACGACGAGAATATTAAAATTCGCAATTAAGTTATTGTAAAACATGTAAAACATGTGTCTTTTTTAAATAAATCACATTAATCAAGCATATTTTGATTATATTTGTATTCATTATATTGTTTTCATTTATTTATACTCTAAAAATTTGCATTTTGACGTAAAACAAAACCTTCGAGCTCTAACGACTTTTATAAACGATCTTGTGTCACGAAGAATGAATGTATTTTTTAATACGTATTAAAAAAAACTGACAAAGATCACGTCAGAGATTTAGAGTCAAAGTTGCAACAGAAGAACATGTCATAAATGCAGTTGCGTGCGTTCTCACTTGTATTTGTTTTTTTATTATTTTTTTTTGTTATTATTATTTATTCAAACACTTTGACTTTACATCCCGAATAAAAGTTCAAAGACTGAACCCGATGCCAGGAACCGATTATCGCCAACAGTATCGTTATACAAGACTACAATACAACGTCGAAGACACGAAGTTGCCTCGCATGCATTACGAAGAAGGAGAAGACGGCGGAAGAGAGAGGAAGGGTCGCACGCTCCTCCGCATTCCGCTGTCCCTCCGTCTATTCTCGCGATACACGTCTCCGAGAGCGCTTCCATAACTTCGTTCTTACACGATCTTCCCTGCCCTTCGTCGCCTGGTTTCCCGTCCGTATATATTATACTTCGTAAGTGCAGCTTCCTCCTCCGCGCGCACCCCGCGCGCGCTCTCTCTCTCGTTCGACATATTGTCAAGGGCTGCTTCCGCCTTCGTTTCAAACAAGCCCGCTCCCTGCTCCGCCAATAACAGCGGCAATGCCATTAACCGCGATCTCTCGAGATCTTTCTATCTTCATTCCGGCGTTTCCTATATATATAAATATATATATATATATATATATATATATATATATTTTGCGCACGTATATACACGTTTCTCTATCGCGGAGACCGATGCAAAATTAATGAGGTGCTCACCTCGAAGGGTGTCGCCGACATCGTCTCGACCGCGACCGTACAATAAGCAAACGAGAATTACGAGATGTTTCTCTTAATCCGTTGGGAGAGAAATGCATATATATAGAAGAGAAGTACATGTACATGTAAATATATAGAAGAGGGTGATGAATCGCAGATACTTGTCGAGCAAAAAATCACGGCGCTTGTTGTCGATCGTTTAATCTTTTTTTTATTTTCAGATAAATTATATGTTTAAATAAATTATTATATGTTTAGATAAATGTTACTATGTTTACATAAATTATTATATGTTTAGATAAGTTATTATATTACATATGTATGTTTACGCGACATGGAGATGTAATATTTTTATATTTGTAATATAAAGAAAATAAATTTGAAGTAAAAATATTTTAATTATCTTTCAAAAAACGTTCGAGATGTAAATCGATCGACTTTGTAATCGTTTCGATCGGTCACGACGCGTTATTGTTCACGACCGTCAAAAATCGTAAAACGTCGAAGAACGCGTGCCGGAATGCGCGCGATGTTATGATTCCGGCTCTGTTCTATTATTAATGATGATCGGTTAACTATCGCCTTCTACCGGGCCAGTGCACATCGCACGTGTGTAGAATCGCGTGTGAATTTTGGGATCGTTCGTGCGTGCACATTGCGTAAGGAGCTCGCTCGCGTTCTGGCTCCGCTGCTGGCTACGCACGTGCGAGGATGAAATTAGCCGGTACCCCCTTCCTCTCTTCATTCTCCTCTTCCTCCTCTTTCTCTCCTTTCCCCTTCACGCCGGTTTCCCGAACCGCTTCCAGGCAATGGAAGTTGTTCCCTCACCGTTTTCCTCGTCTTTCCTCCCGCGCGTTCTTCCCCCGTCGCCAGAAACCTTCTCCCTTCTCCCGATAATGCGTGTAAACATAGGTCGTGCATGGCGCGTATGCAGCCAATTTTAGGAACGACGTTTTGTCTCGCGCGACCCAAGACCGATGTCTCTATCAATCGTCTGCCGGAAACTTTGAGGGTGGAAAATCGGGGGGTGTCGACGGAGAAGAAGTGGAAGAAGAAAAAAGAAGAAAAAGAAAAAAAAAGCGAGTCGCGCGGGAGAGACAAGGAGAGAGAAAGAAACTTCGGTCGCAGCTGCTGCCGATCCCGTCCGCCCGGGGTGCTCCATTGATTTCAACAACTCCGACGCGCAATTATTGAAAATTCTCAATGTAGGAAAGATATTACAAGTTTGAAAGAATTTTCAGAGCGAAAACTCCTTATAATCTCATGTTTCATTCTAATGGAAAGGAATATCGTGTTTTAGATACATATCTCGCATTCATTATTCTTCAAAAACTCGGGGGTCGGCGCTGCATGAAGTTTTGAATATAATACGACGATACAAAGCGAAAACTTTGCATAGCAAACAGAGCAAGTTAATGCAAATATATTTAACTCGTGTTAAAAATTCTTACAAAAGTCCAACATATTCATAAACGGGAATTCGACTATCTCCACTTCCCATCTCATTTTCCTCATTAAGCGATCGAACTCTTTATGCGCGTATTCTCCTCACTCGCTTATGTACACATACACATCTTGTGTATTTAATGTACCAACAAATACATATACGCGTATATACGTACGTATATACGTTCACAACTATAAAAGATAATAAAGTCAAACGAAATAACCGTAGGAGGAAAAGAGAGATTTATAACTTTTTTAAGCATGCGTGTTGTTCCGTTGATTTATGAGCTTAAAATTGTTGTGTTGGGTAATTTCTAGTAGAGACTTGCTCGGCGAGAGAATAGATAAAAGACCACAATACCTTACAATGCTTCTTCTTTCGCAGTAACGTACCTATCCTTCCTGGGGGACAATATTGTGACGTATTAGAAGAGCAATAGATAAACTTTGTAATTTCTATCTCTTCTTTTGTTGGTATTCTCTTCTATTCCTTTATATTTATTGATGCAAATTTTCCCTTTGAGACCTTCTTCTTCAATACCCATCGAAACGCAACAATCGTACACATTATTACTGCAAGACAAAAAAAAAACATCTTCGTTCAAACCTTTTTTTTTCACAATTTAGTTTTAAACCATTTTTTTTAACTTCAATTCATTGTTTGATTCCAAGTTTACTCTCTCCAAGATCCGCATTTTATGCCAATATGACATCAGAATCCGGACAATTACACTCGACGGCGACGGCGACGACGATGACGACGAACGTACTTACAACTCAAGCTGATTTCGCAATCGACACACACCTCCGTTAAAGTCACCTCCGTTAAAGTCACGCCGGCCGATTGGCGGCGGCACGTCGCGCCTCATTATCCTCTCCGGTTTCGCAAGAAACCTTTCCTTATTCCGTGCGCGTCGCGCCGTCCAGAAGAAGATCGGCCGACACGTGTCCTCAGGTGTGAGGCGCGCAGAAACGGGCCGCGGCTCAAGAAAGCGTATGAGAAAAAGAACGGGAATCTAGCCGGCGGCGTTGAGCAACGTGGGAGAGGAGTAGATAGAAGGTCGCCCGTCATCCGTCGAGACTCTCGAGAGCGCGACAAGATCGCGCGCGCGCGCGGGCACGAGATCGGAGCTTGAAAAACACAGGATCATCCGAGCGAGGTTGGCTGCTTATCATTATCCGCACCGTAGCGAGACTTGACAGGCGTGAAGAAGCGCGATCCGCCGTTAAGGTGAGAGACGGGAGGGTGTCGTCGCCTCTTGAGAGACGGTAACGACGAGATAGAAACACAGCCGTCTCTCCTCGGCGATATCGCGCACGCGTGTGCCACGTGGCCGGCAGCGCGTGCCACGTGTTCGAAACACGTGTGGGAAACACGCGGAATCGACGACGACGACGGTGAGATTTCGCGCGGGCCTTGTAAATGTCGTCGCGGCTGATTTATCGATTGTGGCTCGCGACTGTTACGCGCGCCGATCGTTTCTCCCGCTAGCCGGAAACCGGGCGCGCTTATCGAAGATTGCGTGATTCGCTCGCGTAATCGGAAACTACTCGCGGAGAGTTGCGCGTTCTCAACAATTGATCGTTACGAAATTGATAAACTGTAAATGTAGTTGTTTTTTTTTTATTATTATTATTAGAGCGTTAATACAATAAACTTTTTACTCAAGTGATAAAATATTTTATCAAACATTTAAGATATTAGACATTATTTTTGTCTTCTTATCTCTCGAATGAAATTAAATATTTAAGAAATTCGAGAAGGCAAATACGTCTCGAAATCGCGACGATGACCGCGATCAAACGATCGCGTTCCACGACGGCCACGATTTTGCCGAGAGATCCAAGTGATAAAGTGAACAAGAGCGCCGCCTCACCTGACACCGGTGGAATATGAGACGACGCAGCCGACAGGAGAGCCGCGCCAAGAGGCACGTGCCTTTCACGAACACGTGTGTAGCAGGTGCGTCAACGACACCTCGGTTGCTCTCCCTGTCTCGGTCACCCCCGGTTCGCAGTACGCGGAAATGACGTCGCGATCCAGGAAGTCGCGCGCACTCGCGCGGCGCGCACTTTTCGCTCAAGTATACTTCGCTGTTTCCGAGCGATAAAAATCGAATTCAAGGTCAGATATCCGCGAGAGACAGCAGAGAGATTCGATAAGATAAATAACGCCGCGCGTCAGAAAAAAAAAATAACTTTCAACGTTTCTCTCGAACGCGTACGTATCTAAAAATTTCATCGACAAGCTCCGTAACACACACGCTCCTCCATTTTCACTGGCGTGCGCGCCTTTCACGAAACTGAACTTTTTTTTTTTTTTATATTTAATTAAAAATTACACTTCATTAAATTAGAATAATTACATTGTCGACATTCCGCTATTATTACAATAAAAATTCCCTACTCGCAGGACGTGCGGGGAATTTAATGAAAAAAATTTCGAGTTATTAGAAAACTTCCCGTTTGAGGGACTATTTACTTTTGCTCGTGAGAAAAGCGAGGGTGGGGACAGAGTCAGTAATTAACCGTCCAAAAGGGCAATGTCCCTGGGCGCGGCACATCGAAGAAGCGGTTCGCAGTTCGCGGAGCGATTTATTTGGACCGGCTTGCACAAGATCGCGCCCAGAGCGAAAGTTATGATTTAGCGTGGAATAATCGTCGGCCGGGCCGGGGCGGATCTAAAAATAATTCCCCGTGCACGCGTTTTGCTGCTATATAGTATCTATACGCACGCACACGCGCAACCTTTTGATACACGCACGAGACGCGTATACAATGCCAAGATACAACAAGCGCTTCGGGCGCGCGTTCTCTTCTTTCTTAATCTATATATTTTCTTCGCCGCGGCTGTCGCCTTCTCGCTCTTTTACGCGAGATGGATTGTGATGAATGCGCGCGAAACTTTTACGACTCTCGCCCGCGAGCGTCTTCGACTAGCAAAGAGAGGTACACTTTCACATTCTCGAACGTCGCGGATTCATCCGCTCAATTAAACCTCCTCCCTCCCCCCTTCCTCCTCCCGCTCTCGACATCGAGAGTTATATACGCAATCGTCATCGCGAGCGCGGTGACTGATTTTCTCCGCGCTCTCTCGGAGTCTCTCCGTTTGCGCGTAAAAAAGACAGAATCGATTCGGCGAGGAAAAGAAAATGCCTCTTGGCTTATTTAATTTATCCGACACGCACCTTCGCCGCGATTGTGCGAAGCGATTCTTTGAACCATCCCGACCCTGCCAGCTTGTGTGTGACACATGATCTCGATAAATCGGAATGTGACGTAACGAAAGATCGTAATCGAATTACGGTCCGTTCGAGGGGGGGTTATGAATTAATTCAATTCAAACTGATTCAGCTCCGACATGAGAATATACGCCTGACGGAACTCGCACGATAGAATCACACTTAAACCGAATCCGAGACAAGTGAAGAACTCAACTCGGAAGCGCGCGCGCAAGTTGCTTGAAAAATAGGCAAAGTTTCGAACGCCACGCTTATCAGCACTGATGACGCGCGTGTTTGCACACATACACACGCGCGCGCGCGCGCGCGAGCGAAGTTATATTGTATCGCGAGTTGTTCCGCGAGCAGACGTTCTCCGTCGTGGTGCAACATCGTTGCAGGCCACCGACAGCTTTAGAAAACAGCGTTCCTGGAACGTCAGTCAATCGTTTACGCAATCTTCGACCAGAAATCTCAAGCCCCGCCGTGTGTGTATGTATGTGTGTGTGTGTGTGCAAACGTGTCAGTCATTACAAACGCACACTGCAGCGAGAGACGCAGTATATACAATTATAAGCTACGAAACATTATTCAAGGATCAAAACTCGCTGACTTTATACGCACCGACGTAATCACAACGGATTTTTACACCTATTTCTTTGTCATATTTTAACATTTACTATATAAAATATATATAAAATATATATTATAGATTTACAAATAAAAAAATGTATTTGTAAATAAATATCTTTTACAAAAATTTTACAAATTCGAGATAAATTCGAAGACCAAAATCAATAACTTCACACGCGGAAAATAATTGTGAATTTTCGTTTACTCGCAATATTTTGTACAGACACAAATATTGTACCTCTCTCTGTTAATAAATAAATTTTTATTTCAAGAGGACTTAACTCAGAGAATTTATAAAATTACACCGGACGCGCGAAGAGGAAGAAAGACGTAACGGTAACCGCGAATCTCGATCACGTTCCGTGACTGGTTCTCGGTAGCGGAGCGTAGTGGCTCATTACGTCTGTCATATGGTAGCATAGGTGCGGACGGCGAAATGTCGGCGTAAACAGCGGCACGTCAATCATTCGTTTACGCAACGCACGACAGAGCGGCGGTGCGTTCCGTTACACGTTGTTGCGTGTACGTGAGAAATTTCTCCTTTTCCCATGTGGCGTCGTCGCGGAAGAAGTTTTTGAAATGACACGGGTATATAAAACTGACGCATAATAAAATGGAGAATATATAATATAGACGTGCGTGCGCATCTCTCTGCGACGACGGATCGATGTGTATGTCCGATTGAGTCGACGAAACGACGAAAAGAGTACACACGCACGATTGATAGACAAATCGATACACTGACATTTTAAAAAGCGAAATCTTAATGTCAAAGATAAGTCTCTTTATGATCTCCGACTAGTTCCGCGAAAAAATCTGTCATTATCGCGTTGTTGTGTCGCTCGTGCCTTTGTCATCGTTATCATTGCGCAACCGAGAGAGACAGAGACCACCGAGGACGCGCTTGCGAGTAATCGTCGCCGGCAACGCGCAATCTAAATGCGCCAGAGCGAGAATATTTGTCGAAAAAACGTGCACACTCTTTGTAATTCCGTTTAATAATTATATACTGTAATATATATATTCGGTTGAGTGTGTAATTATTGCGTTGTATCTACTATCGAAAAACGCGTGGAAACCCCTGGGATTTACAAAACTAATAGCAAACATAATATTAATGAGTATGCGATGTAATAATAATAATAATAATAATAATAATAATAATAATAATAATAATAATAATAAACTCGAGAAATTATATTCTAATTATATGTACAATACTATAAAACCTAAAACAAAGAAAAACTAAACTGCATGTTTACGTTTAAAATGTAAACGAAACATTCTCTATTTTGGCAATGATCATTTGCTTGTACTCGCGAGATGGAGCCGTAAATAGCCTCGTTTTAATTATAATTGATACGAAATACCTTAGTATTTCGATAATCGATTCGTGATGCGATAGTGGCCACAGAATACGCCAATTGTGTTCCATTAATTTCGCTAATAGAAGTTACCGACGTGTAATTATTTCTAGATAATGACATAAAATATATTATTATCATTTCGATTCGTAGCTGCGATCAACCGCGGATCGACGTCCGCCAATTAAGGTCTTCTCTCTCTCACACTCTCTCTTTCTCTCTCTTTCTCTCGTTCTTAGCGGCGCTTACGTAAACACTGCTTCATTATTGCGTACAACACTGTGCATGCAATGATCATGAGTAGCCAGCAATTTGTACACCTTAATAAACAATCTTTTTTCCCTTCTTCTCTGTTTTTTTTTTTTTTTTTTTTCATGTTTAATTTGCAAATCTCAATTTTTGTTATTGCGTTAATTTGTCACCGATCTTTTGTGTCTGTTTTTATTCTTAAAATGACTTGCGCTAACATAAATCATTCTGTCGCGGCGTTACAACCTTCTCTTCCTTATAAAGAGCGATCGCAGAATCTTATGCTTTCCTATGGCAAAGTCGCTCCGAGGTCTTTAGCCCTTTCGCCGCGCGGAGGCAACGATTTGTTTCATGGATTTACGGTCGTCGCGGCACGCGCCAAGAAGATGACTCGGCCTGTCTCGCCGTTAAATTCGAACCAGCGAAATGGCGACCCATTATGCTTCGTTCTGACGGAGATTTGTGACGGATTTAACGAAACGATATTGACGCCCGAAACTACGCATGTGAATATATC
Source organism: Pseudomyrmex gracilis (assembly GCF_002006095.1). Taxonomy (NCBI): domain Eukaryota; kingdom Metazoa; phylum Arthropoda; class Insecta; order Hymenoptera; family Formicidae; genus Pseudomyrmex; species Pseudomyrmex gracilis. The sequence continues at coordinate 166,375 of NW_018020707.1, forward strand.
CGTAAATGCGTTTCGCGCGACACAAGTAACATTCTTCTCTTCGCGGTATTACGCGTGAAATGATCGCGCGCATTTTATCTCGAATCTACGACTAGTGTTTTCAGCTCGAGAGCGAAAAGCTTCTCCCCCTCCCTCAATCTCTCGACGTCTAATTCCAGAATCCGATACACAAATGAAGCGACGAGTTGCGCGGAATGTAGCTCTCTGACGCGTTTGCTGATTGTTCGCGACGGAAATGCCACTCAGTCGCGTTTCACTATTACATTCCTTCCCCGTCGAAATAATCGATACGTCAAAACTGCAGTTTCAACAACATTTAGACTTAAATCGCGAGATAAAGTGAGAGCGGGGAACAAGACACCCGAGCGAATTTCGTTTCGTCGCGTAAAACTGCGCGTAGTCACTTCATTCATCGTGAAAGAAAATCTTTTAAAAATTCGTTCGTCAATCGTTTGAAGCGTACCTCACATCGCGAATTTTTACAGGACAACAATCCGCCTTTGTGAGATTTGCGGTTTTCAAGAGTCCAATTCGCGCGCGCGCGCGTTCTGACGCCGATATTAATTCGCAGTCAGGAAAGTGGTAAATAGTGATCTTTCAGGCGTGACGTTTCTGAAAATATAACGGCATCTTTATTCCGCGGCCAACCCAGTTTACATCTCTCGAGCAGGCCGAGGTTTATCGCCCCGTGGCTCACGCGGAAATAGATTGATGGAAATAAATACACACGCTCTCTTCTTCGCGAGTACGTGTATAAGGTAAAATAAGTCTTCGCACGCGCGCGAAGGATATTCGCGGGGAATTGCAATTATCGAATCACCGCGCGCGAGGGAACAAACTCCCGCAAGAAAATTACAAACACGTGTGTCGCAGATGTGTTCCATCGACCGATGCGAGTTTCGACCGCGCGCGCGGTCGCAAAATACACTCGCGCTTCCCATAAATTTGTTCGACAAGAATGTCAAGCTCGCTCGCGAATCCGTCCGGGGGAAAAGGTTTAGACACCTATCACGCAGCCGCCACGGGCGTTTAGGCCTTTTGTCACGGCTGCACCGATTTGTTTCGTTGGATTTACGGTCGGCGCGGCACAAGCTGAGAAGCTGAGACTCTCTCTCGCGCGCTCTCGTCCTCTCTCTTTTCCTCTCTTTCTCCCGCGGTCGTCGTCGGTGTAAGTTTAAATCGGGAATGGCGGGCCGGGAGGCCGTCATGCGGGAGGCGCGATGGTATTTTTATCGGGCTAAATATAGGTAAACCTCCTATACGGAACGCCATACCAGCGCTCCGGTGTGTGCCGTGGAGAGCCACGGGAGTGCGAAAGAGAGAGAGAGAACCCAAGAGGGAGAGGGAGAGAAGGTCCGGGGCGTAACTACTCGTTAACGGGCCGCGCCGTGTATCCACCCGGACTCTTCTCCGGCTACCCCGGGGTGTCCCATGACCGCAAAGGAGCTTCCGCAGAAAAAAAAACGAGAGTGGTAGGCGAAACCGCTTGATTAATACCGTATAAATGACGGGAAGGCTTTTTCCTTCGCGGTCGCGCGCCCATCGCCGGCAGTCGGCGATCTTACGACTGATCAATAATTGAAAAATTGCCATTTATTTACTCCTGACACTTTGCAAAGTCTAAACAAAAAGTGCGTCGACACTCAAGTTCGCGTCGCGAATTTATATTTTTATGTTTACAAGAGAGAAATCGTGTCGTATGTTTTTCTTAAGTATCTTTTTTTATGTGTAAGAAAGTTTGACCTTTTTAGAAACATTCTATAGAGTTACAAAAGAGAAAAAATATTTCCTAGAAGAGGAATTCATGATTTTCAGTTTTGTAATTTAGAGATGATCACATTTTATTATTCTCGATACACGAAGATCGAGATTTCTTTTCTTTTTTTTTTTTTTTATTATCAAGATCGTGACCGATCTCGCGTAATACTTCGTCGACGAGAATTCGATAATTCCGCGTAACTTTCATCACCTCGCTTCTTTCGAGATGCGCGCGCGAAATACGGTACGCACGAACCCGAAATGAGCCGTTTCGATCGATTGTGACATGTCGGCTGCAGTAATCTGTTCCGTGCGGTACTTCGTTAATAGCGCTCGCCGTTGTTTACACCGATCGTTTGTATTGCGGCGATAACGCGGGCAGATTTTTCGGACGAACGGTCCCCGGCTTCCTAGCCCGCTTTTAGCGGACCGTACAATATAATCGTACTACCATAGGGCGGTGTCCCATGACCGCAAAGAGCTTCCGCAGAGGGAGATGGAGGGAATGTAATTTGAATTCGATTCGAGGGCGAATCACCCACCGGGCCGGCGCGCACAGCAGAGCAAAGCTCGCTCTCCCTCTCTCTCTCTCTCTCTCTCTTTCTCTACCACCAGAGAACCGCTGGTCGACACAGATTCGTGTAAAAACTCCTGTGTTCCACCGGCGTGTTCTCTCTTTCTCTGCAACTGCAGACATTCGTAGTCGCTTTGCCCCTACATATTGCTTTTCCTGAATATCGTTACAAACCTGGTAGTAGGTAGAGTAGTACTAAAACACGATCGTTCGATTCTCATCTCTCCGCGCGCGCGTTGAAAAACACGAACGCGAAGCTAAATATATAACAAAATCCTCCGATATCGATAAATAATTATTTCACCCTTCGAATCTCGTAATTATAAAAATAATTGTAGCTCTGCAATTTGTAATTTTTTTTTTTTTTTCTCGCGTTACGCGAAAATATTAAATTTTTGTTTTCGTATCTCTTCTGAGATATTTGTAATTAAAAAAAAAAAAAACACACATACACAATATAAATTATGTATATCTTTATGATTTTCTTCATTGAGAATTATCCGTTGTAAGTAAATCGAGGTATTCGAGAACGTCGGAGTCTAGACAGAACCTACGACCTATCGGCTCCCGAGAAGCCCAGGAATGCGACCTTCCAGGAAACATTCAACAAGCTGCCTGGTAGGCATAGGCGCAGTGGCCAGGTGTTTCCCGAATGGTAATGCCTTGTATCGTTTTGCCGCACTCTCTGTTGAAAACACGACAAAAGATCACGCTGTTACAGCGCTGAGAGATACACCTCCATTCATTTCTTCTTCATCTTGTGCGTTATTTCGCCACTCCTACGTATTTGTGCTGTAATATACGATTTCACGTTCGCACCTCTCGTACTTCTAAATGTGATAATTTTGTAGTAAACTCACCGCAGGTAACAGGTGAGAAAACGTGCGGAAACCATCTGTTTGCCGAACTGTAAACGCGGCATTGAAAATAGGTAGAAGACGCCGGCGCTTTTATTTTTTTTTTTTTTCCTACGCTGCATGCGTTCGTGTAAAACTGCAAATCGGTCGGTTCAGACAACAGCACCGAGGATGGTCACGTTCCTCAAATTCTTCACGACGTTTCTTTCGCCAGGAGACCTCGTCTGCATACCGAGAGAGCGCGCGTCTCTCGGGACTTTAATTTTGGATTAGAAGCGTAGGGTCGAAGAGAGCGCTTCGAGTTGGAAAGATTATGAGCCAGGGAATGAAGGCGGATCTCTTTCATTGAGCTTGCGACGTTCGTGAGTTTGTGAAATGAAGAAAGAAATTTGCGGCTGGATTCGCACATCTGCTTTTACAAGTGAAATTGATCTCCAAATGTCTCGCGTAGAATTTTTTTCACTCACTCTTTCTCTCTCTCTCTCTCTCTCTCTGTTGCGGAAAAATAAAAACAAAACAACGAATAAGTATTACGCAATCAAAATTGAGCGACTCGACGTAGCTCATTCGATGAAACTCGTAACTCACGTGTTTCTGTGTACAAGTCATAAAGATGATCAATCGATATGCTAAATTACAAGGATGATACAGACGACCAATACGCATCAATAATGCATTCATTTGCAACTATGTCGCAAATGAATTGCTTTTACATATCGTAATGACTTCCGATGATACATATACAGTCGGTGTTGCGTCGCAATAAAGTGTCATTAACAACTGCAAATCGATCGTGATTAGCCTTTCGATTTTAGCTCGATAAAATATCGATAACGCGAAAACTTGTAGATAATTCGGCAGACTGCTGCGCGTCTGCCGAAAGTTCAACGCGAAGGTGAAGTTGGCGAGGTCCTAATAAACAAGAAAGATGTCACGATTGTATTTTTAACGCGAAAGGAGATAACACACGAAAGTATGTCACAATAATCGAGACATGTGGGCTCATGACACAGAGAACGACCTATCGAGTCGTTTCCGGTCGTTCAACGGTCAAAGATAACGGAGTTGTCTCTCTGAAAAAAAAAAACAAACAAACAAACGTCATCGGAGGAAGACGCGAGTGAAGAGAGAAGTGTGCCATCGCATGCGCGTCGTTAAGATAGCTGCGATAATTCCGCGTGGGATAATCGGTATCCGCGACTAATCGCGTCCCAGCCAGTCTGCTTATTCGTTATACAAGATTCCCGCGCGACCGCAATGTCAAGATCGCACGGAGAAGAGACAGCTCACTCTTAATCCGCGATCGGACCGGATGTTCCGTTAGATCTCTCTATCTCTTTCTTTTTTTTTCTCTCTCTCTCTCTCTCTTTCTTTCTCGAGTGTCCCGCGGCGGTTCTTTCGCGTCGCTGATTATTGCCGCGCGATATAGATACAACACAATCTATACCGGCGACGCGGCAATGCATGCCGATAAGATCGGCGACGGGGGACTTTCGTTCGATCGTCGGCGAACGCGCTTTCCAGAGCGCGGGTGAACGCACGCGACGCCAAATACGAAACTGGGTTAGAAGAACGTCTTTTCTTCCTCGTCGTCGTCGTTGTCGTCGTCGACGTCGTCTAACGCTCTCTCTCTCTCTCTCTCTCTCTCTCATCCCGTTCTCGAGACGAGACGAGACAAAATCTATCGCGGTCAGAATGTTAAACATAGTTCTCCGTTGAGAGCCCGCTCGATGTGTCTCGAGAAATTACCCTCGTCGCTCGCGACGACGACAAAATGTACCGCGTTCCTGCCAGTTCTCGGCTTACGAACGTGACGGGTGCGAGAATATAAAACGCGATTCGCTCCACTTAGATCTTCTCCGCTCAGATTGCGTGCGCTAAAAACGCGCAGTTCCGTCAAGTTTGTATCGCGATTTATATTTTTCACCAGGTATGTATGTTCTCTCACTTTTTTTTTTTTTTTTTTGCTGTTTGTTAGCCGTTTCTAGGGCTAATCCAGCGGGCAAAAAGGTAGTGCTTCAAACACGATCGAAACGGGAAGCGCCGGCGGCGTCGGCGGGAATCGTCATAAATTCGACGCGCATCCGATGCGCGGCGACGCGACGTTTATTTTACGCGAGCGAATCCCGTGTATCGGCGCGGCCCGACACGAAAATCGACATGTTTCGCGCGCGACAAACGCGACAATAAAATAAAAAAACATAAAAAAAAAAAAAAAAAAACGTCCGCATCCACACACACACAAAAGCGTCGCTGTAAGTGAGAGAGAGTTTGCTACAGTCCTCTCTTCCTCGCTCGCTCGCTCTCCGTCTCTCGCCTTCGCGAAAGAGAGTCGGCGGTAAAAACGCGGCCTTGCCCGGCACGCGGTACATGCGAACTCACCCATGTGAGGCAGGGTGAGTCATTTCAAGCCACTTGGTGAAGAATAAGAAAGAGCGAGAGAGAGACCGGGGTACGTGAGTCTTTGTGCGCGTGCACGCTGGTGCGTGCGAGAAAGAGAGAGAGAAAGAGAATTCGTTCTGGGAATATTTCTCAACGTGCGCGCGCGCGGAGAAACACATTATGTACAGATTCGTATGCGATACGACAAAATATATAAGATAGTACACTTAACTAACGAGTCGGAAAGTCGTTTGTCAAGACTGCTATAACGCTGGGTGCGGTAGCGCGAGAGAAATACAAATATCGAATTAAACATCGATTAATCACGCTAAACTGCGTGTATAAATCGGCAAGATTTAATTACTTTTTTCCTTGCATAACAATCGAATAAAATACATATATCACAAAATCTCGAGACTTCTTTCGATTGTCGGAGTCCGTCATAGACAGTCTCGTAGTTCTCGTTCGAAAGAGAACGGCTAGACAGAAGTTCGAATCAATCGGCAAATAAAACGAAGTCGGAAACGCAAAAGAGAGAAAGGAAAGGAGAGAAAAAGAAATGTACGTGCGAAGAAAAAAAAAAAAGAAAGGAATCGCCGCCTATCGACGTTTTTCCGCTTCCGCGACCTCGAGGTCGCGGCTGACGTTTCCACGTCGCTTCCGGGAGAAGAGAAGCGCGTTCTTCTGCAGCAGGACGACGAACTTCAGAGCGGCCAGATAAGCGGCGGCTCCGCTGCACCGCCGCCGCCGCCGCCGCCGCCACCACCGCCACGTCGTTCTCCTGCTGCTGGTCGACGACTCGCGACTGCGCCGTTATAACTGCGGCTTGCGGTCGGAAACACGTGGGAACCCGAGGGAGAGGAGGTTCCTCTTCGCCTTTGTATGTATCAGCGGGTGCGCGCGCGCGTGCATACGTGTCGGCGTTGCATGGATGTGCGCGGCGTCCCGTGGGAATCCATACCCCTGCGCAAAGCGCGCGAGAGAAGAGAGAAAGAGAGAAACGAGAAAGATGGAAAAGACAAAGAGAGACAGAGACGATCCCTCCTACCCGCGAAAAGGACCCTAATAAATCCCTTCTTCGGTGTTTTTCCTACTCTAGGGACACCGTTTTACGACACTGGAAATCGCTGTCCTTCGATCGTGAATTCCCTCGATCGCGGCCGCACGATTCACACGATTCACGCGGAAAACCGGACGCTTCCTCGCGAAATATTAATTGCGGTGGGATTTGTTGGCGAGTTTGTGATTTTGTGAAAGCAAAACGTAATATTTGTTATATCGCATTTGTTACGCTAATGTATTGTGGAAAATTCATATTTGTTATAAAACAAATATATAGATTTATATGTGAATTTACATATTTTACAATGTTATTTATATTGCAATCTCACATTACAATTGTGTACATTATATCGTAAAAAGTTTGTATTTTAAATAAATGACTTGCTCAAATGATAGAAGGAAGATACATATTTTTTTAGCATATTTTATTATTTCCTTTTAAACAACAAAGAAACGTGTGTTCTGAAAACCATCGATGATCGATTCCGAGCAGGTACGAAGCTTCTGAATCCGGAGTAAACCCCGCACAACAGCTCGCTGTTGCATAAAAAATAGCTTTGCACTGGCGAGCGTAATCTCGCGTAAAACGCGACACAGGTAGGTTGGCAAGGCGATCGACACGTGCGCGGGAGCCTCTGATAAAAAAAAAAAATCCTCCTTTTCTGATTTTTTTTTCCCCGTCCTCCGCAACGTGTCGAGGACACGTTCGTTTTACGAGGTAACGCGGAAAATATCGTCGTCCCCGCGGTGATTTCTTTGACCGGTCGTTCCCGCAATTCCGACGAGATCCGCGAAATTTTTCAATAGTAATGAATTTTTTCTCTTTCGTTCTTTCTTTCTCTCTCTTCTCGTTTCCTGACACAGATTATCGATCGTTCGCGCACCTACTGTAGAATCCCATCCAAAAATCGACACGTCGGAGAATGGGCGGCAAGCGCGAGAACCGCCGAAAGTAGGATCGAAAGTGGAGATAAATCCTTTCCCGTGTTTTTCTTAATCCGCCAATGGCGGATCGTCGGTTTCGCGCGAAAATTGTGCCTCTGTCAGCGCGCAACATCGATCGCGCACACGATAGCGCCGGAGAGTTTAGTTGGAAAACTAGCTTACGCCAGAGAGGCTGTTCGGACTTTTACATGGTTTTGAAACATGTCTGGCACTGTTCGGCCATAAGAATAAAAAGAATCACGCGGCAATCGTTTCGAACAGTAAAATAAAAAATAAAAAATAAAAAAAAAATAAAAATAAAATTCAAGTTTAAATTGTGAAGTTTTGCAATTTAATAATTATTTAAAAAACTGTGCGATAAAATTCGTCCGAAAAATGTTTAACACAATTGCGAGGCACTCGATAAAAATCGATCAAAACAAAATACATGTACACTCCTCCATATTTAATTAAAAATACAAAATCCTTGTATTCTGTTTTGCCTCCGAAAAGATCTTTTTTTTTTTTCAGTTTTTCCCTTGGAAATATCTTGTCCTTGAGAGTTGAGACAATAAGTTTAGAAGAAACACAACCGAAACAAACAGCTTCGTGGATAAATAACGGCCGATTTTAGTTCGTAAACAGGATGTCCTTTAAAAACCTTTTCTTTCATGGTTCCAGACAGGAAGACGGAACGCCAAAGAGAGAGACCCGTAAAATACAAATCCGAGCGGAATTTTTTATTCGAGCTGTGTCTCCTCCTGCCGATACAGCATCAGTTAGAAATAAAGTAAAATTAATCATAACTGCGGTAAGTAAATCGGTCATCAGTCAAATCCATCGATTGCGTGTCGCATTTCCTGTTCTCGTTACCACGAGAACGACTAACGAAAGCCTAATTATTAACGACGTAGAGGCGGCGCGTGTACTCGACAATTCGTTCCTTACCAGAAAGTACAAGGGCGAGATGACCGTCTCTCAATGAAAGTTTGAAAAGCTCGCAGCACTTAGAGAACTATATACACACACACACACATATACATATGTATTCTTCGCGCTCCAGCTAGTTTCCACCACGTGGCCACCACTATACCGCGCCAACACCTACGCTAGAAGCTAATCCCCATAGGAAGTGCGGAGGAAGGACTTTAGTACACACGTGCCTCGTGGAGCACTTGAAACGATCTTGTGCTCTTAGCGTGTACTACAACGAGACGTTCTACGCGCCGAGAAAAAATGCGATAACCATAACCGCCTGGTTAAAATCTTATTGTTACACGTATATATATATGTACACGGAGGCCGTAACGTGCGCAAGAGCCGTTTCAAGACGTTACTCACGTTACGTTAGTTCAGCGTTTATGACGCGGCGTTTTAAGACTTGCGCATGAAAAACTTAATACAGAAGAGTGCGTCTCCTGAGATATCTAACATTTACGCGAAAATTAAAGGGACACGTAAGTGAATTTTGCGAGTACAACAATTCGGTTCGAATTTAATAAATTGTTCGCAAAAACCAGAGAACCCACGCGCGCATGAATCGAGGCGTAAATTGCTACGTCCTGTTTTGAGATATCGCCGCGCGCGTAGCTTAATTTGCGGCACAATAAAGTCGCGGCGTAATGATAATAATTAACGACTTGTTTGCAATCAGCGTTTTTTTTCGTCGCGTAAGGCGGAACGTTCGAAACACGCCCACGCCAGATTCGGAGCCCTTTATTCAATGCGTTCGGATTCCAGATCAAACGAGCTCGACCGACGTGCAACGCGCGCGAGCCGACACCGCGATATATTACGCCATTATGCGCCGCCCGTGTCCGTATGATCGCGCTCGAGCAAGACATTATACAACGGCGCTTGTAATTGCTAATGAACCGATTTCCAATGCGATTCCTCAAGTTGTAGGCGCGGGTGAAATTGATCAGGCGAAGACAAATGACCGCGTGAGTGCTGCCATTTGTCAAGAACGTAAGCGGAATGAACGCAATTGACCCGAGATTCCCGATTACTTCGTAATGAGGAGAGAATCCATCGGCATTTATCGGACGCTGCTTTAACCGCTCTCTCTTTCTCTCTTTCTCTCTCTCTCTCTCTCTCTTGTATCTCGTATTTAGAGACATATCGACGAGTGCCGCGCATATTTAATAGGAAACGTCTGACACCCATCGACTTGTCAATAATATCAAAATTGTGTACCGCGGTATTCCGCGAGTTACCTACAAACGTAATTATTGGAATAAATTTGCATGACTAGAATCGGGGTCGGGGCTTCATCTCTCTCTCTCTCCCTCAATAGGGTTTATTCCATCGGCGGGCCAATCACGGTACGCGCTTCCAATGGAAATACGTTCTAATTGCTACAACAGGATGGACCCGGCTGTCACGAAGTTTATAAACTTTCCGCGTCCGCGCAGCGCGTATTAATTTCCATCGAGCATTTTCAATTATTCCGCTCTCGCCCGAAGAGATTCGCATGATGACCAAGGCAATCAAGAAAGATGTTGCAAAATGTAAATACGATTCTTGTATCGCGCGTACGAAACGCGATACAAAATTCGAACTGATTATATACTGCCTATATATTCCATTTTAGACGAAATGTAAATCATCTTACAAGACGATGTAAATCATTTTACACAAGTCACGCTCTCTGTCCTTCTCTCTTCGATACTACTTTCGCACTTGTCGCTCCACAAGACGGCGCGAATTTTCCGTTCGTGCAAAAGGGAGTCGCGCCAGAGAAGAGGCACTCCTCTGTGAGAGTGAAACGACGGAATGGAACGCGAAAAGCAGAATGAAGATGTAGAGCCTCGTGAATCGCTTCGCCGTGACCCCGAGTACGCTGGAGGGATTAATCCTCGCCGGATGATCACACACGGCGAGGCCCAACAACGAGGCGCTTCGATCCGTGGACCGCTCGGAACTGGTTTCCGAAATGATCCTCGACTCGACTCACACACGCGCACACGGACGAACGGCGACGAGACAAACACCGTCGTTCGCGTCGTCTCTCGCCGCGCGCGATAAGCAAGCGTTCCTCCGCCTCGAGCCCGCCGAATCGGTACGTGACTCGCGTCCATCACGCGCCATAATTTCGCGGATAAGAGGCGCCGAATAAATCCGGCTTAGGACGAAAACGACATCACGTTACGACAGAAATCGACCCCCGCCGGTAACGGGTGTGCGCGATGCCGTAACGGAATAACCGGCTGATTCTCCGGACCCCGAAATACACGTCGCAAGTTTATTACAAGTATCACAATATTCGAATTTGTTTTTTCTTTAAGCCGCAGAATAATTAAAAAATGGTGAAGTAGAAAATAACATTGTTCTTCGGAGTCCGGCGGTTTGAGGGTTAAATAAACGTAAATTTTCGTTATTTTTCCTATTGAAACATCATTCTCTAAAAAAATCGCAAAATTTTACAATTCTGACTTTTTGTTCTAATACTGCAATGAGTGTGCGCATAAAAAATATTCAATTTCGGTCGATAAGTACAACGCAAAGTTGCAGATCAAATACGCCACGTAGCCGAATATCGGCGTAACGTTGTTACAGTTCGGAACAAAAAAAAAAAAAAAAAAAAAAAAAAAAAAAAAAAAAAAAAAAAAAAAACAACCGCGAAACTGGAAAAAATTGCGATAGCGCAAACTCTCTCGCAGTTTGTTCGCGGAGAACAATGTATTATTCAGATTCGAAAGCGCGCGCTCATCGAAAATCGCTTTTTTCCCCTTTGCGACTTTTGCGAGAATAATTGCGCGCTCGTATAATTTACACCGGAATCAGTGTCTTTGAAATTTATGCGCAAAGGTGCAACGCCAAACGGGCGGAGGCGGCGGTGACGATGGAGGTGGCGACGGCCGCTCACGATCGCCTTGAAAATACATGCGAGGGCGTCCTCGCCGCTTGTACGCCGAGGGGAAAAGTGCATCCGAACACGAAACCCGCGGCTGACTTTTCGAAGTTTTCTGCGCGCGTAGCTCTCGAAGGGCTTACCCGACGTACGGGTCGAACGACGAGCCACGCGACGTACCTTTCAAGGTGAGCGGGATTCGTCTTCCGAAAAAAAACGTCGACGAATGGACCGGTGGAGGTCTCTCATTTTCCCTCTCTCTCTCTCTCTCTCTCATTCGGTTCGTGTGCTTCAAGTAGCACGAACATCGACGCGTACGAAGTTTTTATCACGCGAAGCGTAAGATTTTGTATCGCGTAATAAGTCACTTTGCAAGGGAATAAAAAAGGAGATGGGCGACTCCTTGAATGAACGGGAACAGAAAAATTGATTTCACGCCGCGATTACCGCGAGCGCGTAATTTTTTAACTTAAATTGTTACGCTTCGTATAAATTCATATTTCATTCGTATATATATATATATATGTACATACATGTATATACATACATGTACACATTCTCTCGGCGCTGCTCCCCTGATTTAATTTTTGCTAAAAATGCAAGTCGTAAAGTGTGATTCAACGTTTTGATTGCATTGTTAATGCGACAGCTCTTATCTTGACGCTCGAGATCGCTCGTCCGGTAAAAAAAAAAAGAAGAAAAAAAAGTTCTTTGAGAGTCTACAACGAAGTCTTTCACGGTGTAGGAATTGTGAATTGTGATATGTTAAAATGATATGTGGACAGGAAGAAGGGGAGATACCTGCCTCCGTTTCGTTATATACGTTAAAAGCACATAGAACAATGAGAAACATGTATACATAAATGCACGATGTACGTGCGTCTAGTTACAAGCAAAAATAATAATTATTAATTAATTTTCTAATGTATCTCAATGTGTGTGTATCTATATAAATGTAATTGTGATATCATTGTACATAAAAATTACATGTAATATCAATGTGATGATGGAGAATACGATGTATTTTTTGTAGTTTTTTCAAAAAATCCGTAATGGCTTAATGAGAAAAATGCGAAATAATTTTTATGGTTACCATAAGAAATGGGTGAAAAAATCAATTATACAAGAAAAGGCGAGAGCGGATCGTAAATAGCCAAACGATTATCTTCCCGGCGTCATAGCCAGAAAAAAAAAACAACAGCCGAGGAAAAAGCAGGTAGAAGAAGAAGGATCGAAGCGACTTTCGAAGTTGCTCAGAAGATTCGCAACCGGACCTACTACCAGATCCGACGCGAGCAACCCGGTCGTAGAGCGCGAACTGGTCAAACGACATTTTCCACGTTGCAAGGTGCCTGCAATTTCTACCGGAGAGATGCATCCCGCCAATGCCTTGGCGGCAAACTCAAACTACGATCGACTTTGAGCTTGCTCAAAACTCCGATGTGCCGTAGCGCGCGCGTAGCTAAGTTCTCTCACAGAAGCCGAGAGAGGAGATGCTCGAAGAAAGAGAGAGAGAGAGAGAGAGAGAGAGAGAGACAGATTTGAGGAGAAACGGCAGTGTCGAAGGATAGAGGTAGGTTGAGGTGAGATAGGAGCGACGAAGGAGACGACGAGAGAGCAGAGAAGGAAGAGGCCGAGCTAGAGGTGTGGAGGAGGAGCGGGAGGAGAAAGAGGAGTACGAGAGAAACACGGTGAGAAGGTGAGAGGCGAGGGAGGAGGATTCGAGGAGGCGGCCTTGAGAACACGGACCACGGCGAGACCAGCGGAGGCAAAGGCGCGAGAGGAAGAAGAAGGGAAACAGAAGAGGAGACAGAGAAAGAAACGGTAGAGAGAAAAAGAAAGACGGTACGAGAGAGCGAGAAAGAGAGAGAGAGAGAATCAGAGATGGGAGAGACGAGCAAGACTCCAACGCGAACGAACTGCTTCACTGGCAAATCATTCGCGGTTCTCATCTTGCGCACCGAGATTCTTTTCGACATCGAGCGCGCGGCGTGTAGTGTGGAAGGGAGACGGGAGAAATATCTTCGAGTCATCGTCGAGGTCCCGACGAGTCATCGGACTTCGGAGCGTCCCGCAATGTATTCCCGCGGAACTCTCTCTTTCTCTTTCTCTCTCTCTCTCTCTCTTCCTTTCTTCTTCTCGAAAATACCGCGAAAAGGTGGGATCGAATAATAGAGGAGGACCGTGTGATGAACAACACGCTCGGACAACTCCGATCTGGACGTGCCAGCGGATTCTTGACATTTTAAAATCTCGCGCATACATACACACCGACGCGATGTGCCGCGCGGGACGGGACCAGGAGATTACGCAATCGCGATGATGCAAGAATGGCGACACGGCGAAACGCGCATCGATGCAACCGTCGACGTAGTACGTTCTGCCGTGTGACGTGAAGTGCCGTACGGGACTGATATTATATCTCCTTTCTTTCGTGTTATACAACAAAATCTGTCGAACACAAGTGCGCTCGAAGACAAAAAGAGAAAAGAATACGACGGGATTATAAATTTGTATAAATATCAGAAGAGACGTGCGATATTCAGCGGTCAGTCTCGTTGAGTAAATTTAACTTCATATCTTGACCGGTCTTTTGTCTCTTTGTAACTATACTAGAACTATAAAACTACAAAAAGAAATGAGAAGTAGACACGAGTCTCTTTCCCTGTCCCCTCCCCTCTCTCCTCCTCTCTCTCTCTCTGTTTCTCTCTCGGAGCCAAACGACGACGTCGGCGAAACCGGTTCTTTCTGTCATAAATGTTAAAAGATGCTCTCGTTCGACTTTGCGCTCGCGCTTCGTGCATTGACTTGGCGCGTGCTTCGCGATGAGAACCGCTGCGGAACGTTAGCAGAGCGCGCGCTCTCGACGGGCGCAGGTAGGTCGCTTGAACCCACGGCTCTCTATGGAATATACAGACAACTTGGCGAGATTCGCGAGGTCGCGTGCGCTGCATTCGGACGGGCAGCGCTAAATCTCATTATTTATAGCCCGCTATTTGATTTGCCGATCGGTCGTTATTTCCGCGCGACGACACCCGTTACATTCACATAACTCGACGCCTGAAGGTGCCTTCAACGTCTGATAGATCAATAAATTCTCGATGATAATCTGCAAAATCGATAAAATTTTCTTTTCATTCAAGAAAAAAAAAACGTCTTTCTCTCTAGTCTTCTTTTCCATAGTTCTGTGTATACGTAAAATTAAACATTTTTTTTTCCTTAATGTGATACGAGAATAGAAAAATGTGCAACTTCTTCGGAGAGAGCGCCATCGACCGTCCGATGCCGATGACGAAATCGGACGCGCACAAGTGCTTATTTATGACGGCCGTCAAAAGTAAATAACCGCGTGTATAAAAATAAGCCGTCCGAATTGTCGAGGTCGTGACAGTGTCCGTCGTAAAACAGTCACGGGCTCATTTGTCGCTTCTTCCCGACGACGAGGAGGTGACGATGTTAATCGCGCGAGCCGGAGACAGGTCGTTAGGCGCATTCGCGCTGCCGGGATCTGGATAAACGCCGCGGTGCCCGTAGCAGAAACGCTGAATGAACGAGCGAATGAATAAACGGACGCTTTGTCGTCGTAAACGTTTTCGAGTGGGCTAACGAAGCCCGTGTCACCTACGAACGCAAATGTCGCGCGCGAATTTTATAAATAAGCAACGTGGCGCGCGCGCGCACACACGCTCGTCGCAAGATCGTCGCCACGCTCGCCGTTAAGAGCATGACAAAAGAGCGGCTGTCACGACGAGTTAATCAATGTTTCGGTTTTGGCCGGATTGTCGAATCCCGTTTTCGCAACGCGCGCCGCATACAAATTCCACAAGCGGCATCCAAAAGTTTATATTTCGAGCAATTCATTCTTCGGGTTTTATTTATTATGCGCGCCTGTGCATCTCGTGCCGAATCGTGTCAAATGAAGACAAATGACTCCGTGTTTTCTACACGGCGGCGTCTCGCGTTCTCAGCTCCAAATGAACAAGAGACTATTATTCTGGATATAATGAATTTAAATTGAAACGACGCAGCACACTCGCACACACATGCACACACATAAAGGAAGAGAGAGAGAAAGAGAAATAGCATGACGACGACGACGACGACGAATGACAGCGATGAACTGACGACGCGGGGGTGTCGGTCGTCGAAAAATAATCAAGCGAACAATATCGGGCGTATCGTTACGCGTCATCGGGCACGTCCGTGAGATCCTAACAAGCGTCCTATACGCGTCGGTTCAGGCCGCGATCGTATCAGAGGCTCGAGGAGAGGTCTCTCTTCGACGTCGGCGACACCCGATAGCGGATTCGTGAGCGACCGGAGATAAGGGATGTTTACACTATGACGTACGTCCGAGAAATGCAGGCCTACGTATGAACACGCGCGCCGCCGCTGCAGCGTGATTCGTGAGAGGGATCTTCTTTAAGTGGGTGTAATCGAGGAACCTCTCTCGAGGCAACCTGACCCATAAAACTTAACGGGTCCGACGTACGTGCGGATCGACTATCGAGTATCGGAGTATCCAGATAAGGGAGTATAAATGAGCGGCTCGGGTAAATCAAGGGAATCTCGTAACGCCATTGATCCGGGAGAAGAGGATGCTATCGTCGCTTCCACGGCGCATCCCTACTCACATGCAAAGCGATTATGCACGTTGAAATCATAATCGCCTCGGCCCCCGACTCTTCAGGGCCCCGGGATCGAAGGGGATTCGCGCCGAGAATCCGATCGCAGATCATATCCGAGTTTTATCAGACCGCGAGATTGCATCCGCGGTTATTAAGTTCAATTTGTTTTTTTTTTTTTTGTTTTGTTCCAAGTCTCAGTATCTCGACTTGCGAGTTAAAAATTAATTACAACCTGTCAATTTTACGAAAAAAGTTAGTGAAAACTTCACGCGGTAATAAAATCAATTACGAAACGCCATTACGGAGGTGTTTTATATTTTTGAAAAAACGCGCGTTTCAAAGCGTTTTCGCACATCAGCAGCATAGTTTTAATTTACGCGACACGCAATACACACATACGCTTAAAGAAATATAACTCGTCGAGGCGGCAGCGTCGTGGCCACAAAATTTTGGAACGTGGAATTCTAAGCGCGTTCTGAGTAAATTAAAACAAATTATTCAGCGAAGCCTAATTTACATTCGGTGTGTGCTGTTACACCGAGAATTCTAATTAAAATAAACACAGTTCCCGTTCTCGTGAAATTCGGGCACGAGGAGACGAACGCGGCCCTGCGAGAAGAAAAGCTCGACAATCTGGAGAGACGTTTGCCAAATTACACCTGTCCCGAGAGACACCTGCATCGATGTTTCTAGGTAAACCGTGACTCGGGGAGGTCTTTCTCCTCTTTATTGATGTCGCCATTGTTGTGCACGCGCGCGCGCGCGCTCGCGCCTCTCTCTCATCTAGTTTTCCTTTCAATAATTCCCAAAACGCCGACCTCGATCAACGTTCGGGTGTTTCAACCACATCGACCTGCATCGACCGATTCTGAGTATCAATTTGTTTTGTCAAAAGAAGAATCTGATAATAAATAAATCATCGTCAAGTTGTTCCCGTCTCGTGTCTTTAGTTTTATTACGTTGATGTACGCACGAAGAGAATTTCTGTTATATATACGTGTGCCTTAATTGTAATTGGCAACCCAATTATGATCTCAAACGTGTCAGACGGACGGGGACGAGCTGTTTATTAAAGAAATTAGCGTCGATGTAACCGATACGAATCGCTGATTGCATGGAAATCAGTCTCGACCGAGCTAGGAGGAAACATTGAACGCGCGCGCGGCCGCGCAACGTAGCAACAAAATCATTTCATCGCGGCTCGATAATTCTTTTGCCGCCCCGGCGCGACTTCCGGCGCGCGCGATCCATATGCATCATGCACGTGCATGTGTACACGGCGCGCTCCCCTTTTGCGAATGCTCGCCTTGAACCCGCCGGTCCGCGCCAAGAAGTTTCACGTGAAACTGGAACCGGCCGACGATACGGCCTGATACGCTCCTTGCGCACGGCTTTATGCGCGACGACGACGACGAAAACGACCGGTGCATCTTCTCCTCGTTCGCGCTTTCCTGACACATCCTTCCACTTTTTTCACAATTTCCACTTCGATACTCTCGATTGCCTCCGATACAAAGGTTTAAGAAGTTTTTTATTCGCTTTAATTTGCTTTATCGAAATTTTTGACAATAATAATAATCAAGTTTGAACTTTTTTATTTTCTTATTTTTTTTATTTTTTTTATTTTTTTTGTATAAAATGCGAGCTTGTTTGAGTTTTACCTAATTATTCGACTTCTTACCGTCGCAAAAATAAAACGCGATCGCGGACAGTTCCCGGATAATCTCGCTGATTCGTACGTGCGCTGGTTACATCGCGCGGCTTACTTTATACACCCTGTAACTAACGAGAAACACGGTACGTGCCGCACGCTAATCCCGCTCTAGTCGCGAGAGCGCTAGCGGAAAGCCGCTGGAACGACAGCTCGCGGTGTCTCGCGTGAAACGAGAAACGGCTGTGTTACAAAAACACGAGGAGAATCGCCTTGCATCGAAGAGCACGGCTGTTATTATTGTACGCGCTTAATTGTACGGAGGTGTTCTGGTATATAACTGGAGATAGCCATTATTATCAAATTGCATAATCTCTGCGCGTATCTCGTGAGCAGCGAGTATTCGATAAAATTTGACGGGAAAATTTTCTGTCGTTTGCAAAAATTTGCAAATCTTTAAAACTAAGAATTTAAAAATTCAAGACACTTAAGAAAAAGCCACGGAGTAAAACGCGGTCGTCGAATTTTGACATCGAGTGAGCGATTAATTAAAGCTCGAATTAAATTTTCAACGCGCGAGAAAGTTCCAAAGTTCGCCGCAAACTTCGCGAAACATCTCGGTAAAAGCTTGCAAAAGGTCGCACAAAGAAAATCGACGTTTCGAGTCCCTCGAAGTGAGGCAAGGTGCCGATTTGCTTTTGTTGAGGCGATCAAGGTCCTTCTTATCCTACCGAGAGGCCCGCGATAAGATAAGGCCAATGACGGCGCTCGTACTTCCGATCGTGCTTTAAACGCTTCGCCATTTCTCGTCGTGTGTTTTACGTTATAGTCACGAAATTAATTTTTATTCCACGCACACCGCGGGCTCGACGCGCTGGTTGTCTTTTCGCTGATCTTTTTATCGCGCCGCAAATCTGATGCATGATAACGATTTTTTCAGTTTTTTTATTTTTTTGTATTTTAGTAGAGCATTTTAATGCGAGATTTAACGCTTTCACGACCGATTCGTGCGTTAAAACACGTTTGTCACCTTCGCCGTCCTGGAATATGTTTGCACACGTGCTCAAAACGTTTTGCAACGATTACAAATTTCGAATGCACCGGTCAGGCTGTCACGTGATGATGCGTCATCGCGATAACGTCACGCATCTTTCTTTTTCGAACGATTATGAAACAGCATCAGTTGCACGCGTGCACGCATAATCCTCGGTACGTTGCAATCGGTGCAAATATTTGAATGATATAATGCATAAAATAGGATATATATGTATGTATGTATATATATGTATGTATACATATATATATGTATATATGTATATATATGTGTACTAGCAGTGAGTGTTCGAGAACAAGAACGTCGAAGTTACGTCTCATGCAGATTACCGAAGCTGTTCTTCTCGCTACCGAGGACGGCAAACAAGAACTTATCTTTATGCAGGAAATGGAATTATTCAGTTGATATATATACATGTATATATACATACATATATATATATATATATATATATATATGTGTGTGTGTGTGTGTGTGTGTGTATGTATATATACACATTTTCAAGAGTTTACATAATACACACTGACGCCGAACTTATAATTATTTTCTATTACATAAATCCTCAGACATTTTAATCGCAAGCGTGTCGCGCACGTAAAGTTTAATTCCTTCGGGAATTGTATAATTTACTTTAATAACACAGAAAAAGATATCAGCAATTCAAAGTTAATTCGAAAAAGGAATCAGATGTCCGCGAAAAAAAAGTACGCTGCGATATATTAAAACGCTGCAGTATTTCCCTCGGTACTGATGTAGCAATGGATTTTCCCTTCCCCAAGTTTCAGAAGTTACACGTACTCGCTAAGAAGCTCAGTCAAGTGTCGCGAACTAGTCAAAGCAACGACACATAAACGCGGGCTTTCTTATCTGTCGACACGCGTAACATATCGCGACTGTGATCTTGCGCGAGAATGATATTAACTGAAGCTTACTTCGCGCTCTCGTGCGAAACAAGTTTGAAAATTTCTTCGGACAACCGAAAACACATCTCAATCGCGTGCCGTGCACCGTTTCTAATACCTAACGTTAAATTTTCTGCTTAAACCGCAAATATTTCCGAACAAACGGAGAACGAAGGCTTCACCACGCAAGAGATCCGAAACTTTATTCAGAATTTCATTTGCAGTCTGAGATATAAAGTTGCTCTGACGGTCAACACACAAATCAAATGCATTAATATTTAATGAATTCGTCTTGAACGCATGACAACAGTTGTGAACGGCGACGGACGTAGTTCGCCGAATTTTTCGCGAGAGTTTTCGAGCGGCAATGGCGAGGTAAAAAAGAAAAACTTTTACCGCAACTTTGCGAGCAAAATAGCATCGTCATTCGTACGAATGTAGCAGGGTGGAACGCTTATGTTAATGAGCCTGTACGATTACCGACGGGGACTGCGAGCGGAGAGATGATGTAGAGGCGATAGAGACGTTCAGACCGGATACGAAGAAGGCTGAAGAGGAGAAATACCGGATAATCGTCATCGTATACACGTATCCCGAGACTGTATATATATATATGTCGATGTTTCTTAACCCTTGAAGACTTTTCCTCACAGGGCAAAGAAGGAAGTCGCGCGTACGAACGAACATGCACACCTGCGCCAGGAGCACTTCCCACCTGCGAGGCACCTGAGAGACACCGATATCGCAACCAAGACGACAACTTTCGACGCACCTGACCCGAGGAGCACCCGCCGCGCGACATCAATAAATTTATTCCCCTCTATTTTGAATCGTGATTTTTCAAATAATAAAATTTCATCCGGCATTCTTGTCACGTTGAATTTTCGCGAGAAATGAATGGAATTTTTTTCATATGTATTATTTTTTATATACATTATATATTTTTTATTGCGCAAAATTATATTGTGTTAAATTATCGAATACTTGGCAGACGTAGGAGTTCTATTCGAGAAGTCGGAGTTCTATTTTTAACGGTTCTGTTACAATATATTATTCTACACATCTGGCCTTGGCAAGATGGCGTTGGCAAATAAGCTACACAGCGTTGCTCGAAATCTTTCTATATGTATATAATTTTTTTTTTTTTTGAGCTAAATTGTACATATTATTCTCAAGTCGGAGCGAGCGGGTTACACACCGCGATTCAATTGTAAAACAGTGATCAGGAAGATCCTGGTCAAGGTACGATAACGGATTCTCGAGGTATACTGTTACTACGCCTGAGAGAACGTACTAGTGAGCGACTACCGAACGATTGGCACGGAACGAAGTATCGGGCCGCGTAAAACAATTGTCTAAAAATATATTCGCGGCGAAAAAAAAACCTCCCGTAGGAGGTCTCCGTGATCGTGTCACGGAGTAATCTCGAATTAATCTCGAAGACGAGCAGTGAATAATCTCAATTTTGTTCTCTCATTGCACATAATTTTCCTGTCTCTCACTTTTTAACCCGTTTTTTTTTTCGTTTGTTAGAAACAAATATATATCGAATATTTTTCGAAAGCACTGAATTAAATTACAAAATCTCTCGTGTAAAAATAAAACTGCTACAAAATCTCTAGACACAGAAAAACTCGTTTAATTATTTTGGCTCAAGGTTTTAAAAAACGTTAATGCATACGCGTATCAATTTCACAGCAAGTCATTGTCGTATTAATGTCAGTCGCAACTAATTTTGCATTGTTTCTTTTTTTATCTCGTAATTTGTAGCAATTTTTTAACTCTTATTGTAATTGTACATAAAAAATTACGGAAGAAGATCGCGAGCTAGTAAAAAAAAAAGTAACACATACGTGTATGCACACATGAAAATATACAAGAACAATTATTACATAAATTTATTTTAACATTAACTCTATATCAGTCATCACTCTATCAATAATATCATCTGTATATTGAGTATTATTTGCTTACTTAGTATTCACGCCCGAGGCAAGGATAATGTGCAAAAAAGTCTAACACGTGGCGATTAAATTGCTGATTAAAGAAACATTCGATATAAAAACGGAGCATACGTCGGGATTATATCGACGATACGATGCAGAGAGGAGTAAGACGGCGCATAAATGGCGGCAAGAGCTAAAGCTTCGCGGGAAATTTCTTCGCGGCCACGCGATACAGTTTTTCGTAAAAGCTCGCGTGACTGCCCCGCATCAACTCTCTTCTTTTTCTCCTACCTACCCTTCTTCGCGCGCAAACCCGAGAGAAAAAGTTTACATACCCGTTCACACAAAGTTCTCTCCGACCCGCGAGACGCACGTGCGAGGGTTCTTTCGCGTGACGACGAACTGTTACGACCGATATAACGACAAATTACTTATTTTTATCATTGTACAGAACTTTTTTCAGAAATTTTACACGTCTCACGAGACATAAAAATAAAAAAAAACTCAGGCTGTCGCCAAGACGCAACATGTCGCGAAGATCGAACATCGTGTAATTAAATTCTAATTTTCCTAAAAAGCGCACAAGGGTGGAAGGAAACACTGTACGATTTGTTTGATAAATATTGTACAATTTAATCATCTTTTCAGAACAATCTGTGTGAATTACTTCGAAATGCGACGTACAGAGTTTTCTCTGAATACACGTGTGTTGCTAGTTGTGTCGTAAAATTACCTGAAATAATGTGATCCGAAGGGCGAGCAGAAGAACGGATCGTTGTGCATATGCGGCTGTCCAGGTACTCCTGGTCCCTGAGGATGCGCGTGTGGACCCATCGGACCGCTGGGTCCGGGCCCGCACATACCGGGCGCGCCTTGAGGCTGCATACCGGCCGGTCCCATCATGCCGGCCGGACCCATCGGATGGGGCGCTGCTGGATGATGCGGCGAGCTGACCATGTGAGGTCCAGGATGATGGGGATGGGGCGAGGGTCCATTACCCCCCATATGGTGGGGTGTGTGAGGTGAACCGCTCATCATACCATGCGGAGGCATTGGATGTGGGCTCGGTGAGGCCCCGTTCAGATGGGGTGCGGCGTTGACGCCGCCATGCGGAGTCGGTGGGCCACCGTGCGTCGGCGTCGTTGCGGGCTGCGGCGGCGGCAAACTAGGGGGCCCGCCTGGGCCCGTACCTGCAAGCGGCGGTAGCGGGCCGTTCGCCATATTGTTAAGCTGCGTGAGCGATGCCGCCGCCGACGCCATCGCCTGTAGGGGATTCGTGGCGCCGCTTGCCGTGTTGATACCTAGAGCGCTGTTGCCGAGATGATGATTGCTGTTGACGGCGTTGTTGGGGTTGCCGCCCCCAAGCGCGTTGGTATTGTTCGTGTTGTTGTGATTAATGTTGTTGACCGGATTGTTATTACTATTAGTGGCGACGCCGCCGCCGAGGGATTGCAGGGACGGCGGCAGCGGTGGCGAGCCGGCGGGGGGCGCTGCCGGGCCCCCGAGGCACCGGCCCGACGAACCGGGGGCGGTTACGCTGCTGGGCGCTACCGGCACACCGGCGTGGAGTGGGATTCCACCTGGAGGGCGCTGTGCCACGCTCACGGCCGGCATCACTCCCCCTCCACAACGCTCTTCACCCTCTCCTCGAACTCCCGCCGGGATTTGGACTAGAGTACGAAGCGCGTTCCCTCTTGCTTCTGTCTCTTTTTCTCTTGCTGTCTTGCTTTCTCTTTTCTTTCTTTCTTTTCTGCTCTGCTTTCGATGGGTCGTATAATATCTCTTGTTCTCTCTTTTAGCGCGCTTTCTTTATCTCAGGCTCGATGCGACAAAGTTTGAGAAGCGCGGAATATCTCTCGGCTGACACGCGGCGAGTACAACAAACCGTATATCTCAGTTAAAAACGATCACTCTACTGAAACTTCCACTCTCAAAATATCTCGCTTGACTTTTCTGTCACGATTATCGCGCGAACGGACGTTATGTTTCACTGCACTTTATAGGAACAATACGTATCCTTGGGCGTAAACGAGGAGAAACCACGTGTTACTCCAACACGCACAACGGACGGAAGGAATCGTGGTGGACGCGTTTTCAACTATTTTCTTTTTTTTTTTTCTTTTATCGCACGTGTTACGCGATCACCTTCACTATCTGGAAGTTGTATGTGCGCAGGAACTTCCTGACAGTTCACACGGAAAAACTATTTTACACGTATTATTCGCTACACGTAAAGAAACAGCCACCTGTTCGCGTTTCTTTCACGACAGTTGTCAAACGCTTCTCCGAGAATCTTTTCAACTTCGCGCGCGTGCTCTCTCTGCGTGATATTCGCCCAGACTCGTCGAGTCGGTCAACTCTCAATCCCGCAATTTGTGTTTTACACTCCTATCTTACGCGAGTAGGTACGCGCGCGCGCGCGCGCGCCTCCGTTCTGTTTATACAAAACCTGAATATAGCAGCGGGTACACTTCGATCGCGTGTTCACTCCGACGCGTGATTACGACATGCTCGGCACGCAATCACCCGGCACAAAAAGAGGGGGAGGCGAGTTAATGCTACTGGCCAACGACGACGTCGCGTCCGCTGCGGCACGTGGCCGTCACGTCGTGGTTGGCGTCGCGGCGCGCAGCACCTACGTCGTGTATCAGCAATTTTCGCCACGAGCAGCCAGCCATTCTCGAAGAGATCTCACCCTTCCTACTCTTCCTCCACACCTACATGCGGCACGCCGCTACCTACACTCCGCACTCGGCTGCTCTCACATCCCTTCTTGCTTACCCCCGGCGCACCTCCTCTCCCCTCAGTCGCCACTCGGCGAGCCGAAAACCAAGCCGGCGCAAGCACGCCGCTGCTGCTGCTGCTGCTGCTGCTGCCCGACCGAGTGCGTGACGCGTCTCTGCATTCTCTCCTTCGAAAAGCGTGCAACGCGCGCGCGCGCGCGCGCGCACTTTGACAAAGATTCGAATTAACAAAACAAACAGACCAGCTACCTCGGTGTCAAAATTTGACAGCCACACACTTGGGGGTATTTGTAAATGTACACGTTACTTGAAGTATGGATTCGTTTACTCCGATGTTTTTTTTGTTGTTGTTGTTTACTACGAAACACCCGTGGCGAATTCTTCTCAGCTTGAATTTTCGAGTGAATGAGAAACGTCACACGCGCAGCATTAAGACTTTTACCGATCACTCAACACTTGTCTAAGCTGCGCGATGCGGTTTTACTCACGAAAGACGCAACACGATCAACACTGTTTCGGCGTAGCACTGTATATCCACATGATCGACGGACAAAAGAGGAACGAGAGAACGCGTCGCCGTTGCGTTGTGTCACAGACCGTTAACGAACGGCCGCGAATCGCACCCAATCGACAAACCACACTCCACGAAGGCGCTCGCGTTACTGAGGAGCAGCAGCGATGACGATAGTCGGCTCTCCTCGGCTACTCTCGAGGACGCTGCGCGACGGAGAAGGGGAACCGACGCGCGGCAGAGCAACCGAACGGAGTGGGAGAAGAAGATCGTGGGACCTACGGTGTGGCGCAGGGACGGACGCGTGCGGAGGGAACCTCATGCATGACGCTTGCGAGAATGAAGACGGTGGAGGGGTGCCACGTGAGCGCCCGACGCCCGGCGTCCACGCAACGACGGACACGGTACGTATACCGTCCTAACCTCACATGTCATTCCCGGCAAACCTTTCGTGGCAACCCCGTGGATTTTGCATCGCGAGATTTCGCGACGTATATCTCGTTTACGAGCGAGTTTGGTGTAACGGAAGAGTTTGATGTGACAGATGTCACGTCTTTGTGAAGCAAAACAATATCGAGGTGTTCGAATTTGGCTGAGATTTATGTGTACGAGAAATTTTTCCATCGTAGATATTAAATGAAGAATTTTCCAACAATTTTTTTAAATATTGTTCAGTAAATATTACGTCACTCTTATCTAATCAGAGTTTATATATATAAAGGTGACTCTACCATTTCTTATCTATGGGAAATCTACGTAAGATTTTTTTACTTTTTATATCGCTTTACATTTTCTATAGTTAGATTCCGCAGACGTTTTGTGTCACGAAATACAATATATTTTCCAAGCACGCAGCGAGTTGTATTTAACACGACCGTGTTTAGGAAACTCGAACGTACAATACGTGGGATATATCCCGCGTAACGAGATCCGGAAATATCGGTGTCCGATTCCGTTTGGTAAATTATTGCTCGCGAAGGAGGAAGCCCCGTATCTGTACGGTCAAAGCCGGCGAGGATACGAAGTTTCACTTTCCGTGCGATTCGAATCGCTTCGATTCTCTTCCCTCTTCGCGCTTTTCGTTGCCGCCTCGTGAGGATTGATTCGAGGGTGTCCGCCAGGATCAACGTAGTCCGGAAATCCGATTCATCGTAATCGGGGTCAAGTTGAACGTATTTGTACGGCGCGTGAGAAAGAAGAATGACCCTTCGTCGTCTTGACATGCACCTACGTGCCGAATTGACCAATCAATTTACCAGCGTAAACACGCGCGCAAACTATATTTGTTCAGCAATTCGTCAAACCTCCGGATGTTTTATTTTGGTTACACTTCGAAAATGACGAAGTACATTTGTAATTACCTTTAGTAAAATATTTGCCAAATAATTATAGAGAGCGTTCCATCGAACGCTGAATCGTTAATTTTATGCAGTAACACACATACAAATGTGGTTACCATACTTGACGAAAGATATAAATTTGTCGAGAAAATTCACTGTGATTCACGGTGGAAAAGTCGTGCTTTGATATCTCTCCGATACAACGAAAAATTTTCGCCGCTACTGACAAACCGTCTCATTGACGAAAAACCGGAAAGCCGTTCTCTTCCGAAAACACAAATCAATTTCCGCAGCCCGCCCACGAAATCTCGATTTCTTTCTCGTATGTAGTTGCCGCGAGAAAAGTTTCGAAAAGTTCGCGAATACCGCGAACTCGCACAAGATATCACTTCATGCGTGCGTAATAGCGCAAAATAAACAAATAATTCAATACTTATGGTTCAATGACTCTTTCGTACCGCGGGTTGAGTTATTTCGAGAGATTTATGTGTGCGCACACACAAAGAGATTTTTAATTAACAAAAATTAATCAAAAAATGTGATCGCAGAAAATATCGCAGTTCAAAGAGTTCAAAGTTCGACAAATCGACGAGGAAAAAATGTGTTTCAATCGCCGAGAAAGTACGTACGTCTCACCTTTGACACTCACGTTGCCGTTTTTTCTGGATGCGAGAAAAAAAACTGTGGCAGATTACTAACTGGATTACTGGCGAACTAATTTCGGATTAAAAAGTAATCGACTCGTTATCGCCGGGTCGCCGTTCTCGCCGTTGCGAGAGTTCGGTTAAAGGAAAAGTCCGCAAAAAAATCGTCGTCCGGCGAATAGCAGATTAAAGTAAATGAAGAAAGATGGGAAAGATGGAAAATTGTAAAACTCGGCGAAAATTTGAATATATATAACTGGATGTGATTTTTTTGAGGGTATTGTCACACGATTCTTTTTCGTCACCTAATGCGATTAGTGTAGTACTTAAATAGTGTTTTTGTTTTATTGAGAGAGAGAGCAACAATTAATGTATATATATATATATGTATATATATATATATATCGGTTTGATAAATAATTTTTCATTAAAACAGTGTGTGACTGTGTAAGTATACCCTATCTTTTCATTTTTATAAAAATATCTATCTATAACTTATATATATTAAATATTCTATAAAAATAGTCTGTTGGAAATAATTAGGATAAAAAAACTCAGATTCTCTATTCTTGTATGAAAGCGTACGCACACACACACACACACACACACTTAACTACGTAAATATAAAGTTAGAGACAAGAGGAATCACTGTCTGATTATCAAGAATCCCTACGACGACGACCATTTACAGAGCGATGGGGAAATTCCAAGTCCTTATCATTTAACGGAAAATATGTGATCTTTTTGACCTTTACCTTTTCGGATTTCAACGAGAAAAGTTTGCTCATGAGTTCTCTGGGAAAAGAGCGAGACAGAAGAAACGGAGAAAAAGATGAGTGTCACCGATATATTTAACGTAAAATACATTTATTAATTCGTCCTCGCGCAAACCGTATCAGCGGTCCAGAAATAGAATCGCCTCGTACATACAGACATAAAACGCGATCATCAGCGTTTTTTCTCTAGAATCACGCCGGCCTAGAACCCGTTACCATAATAACATTCTACTTTTCTCTCTCACTCTCTCTCGAAGCCGAGAGTTCATCGAACTCACCGCGTGTTCTCCCGCTGATTTCCCTTCGTTCGCTACAAATCGCCTCGCAATCACCGACGGCAATTAGCGGTTCCCGTCTCGTCCTTTCGTAATAAATAAAAAAATAATCTCGACACGTCGCGGGGCTTTAACTCCACAAAGGGTGACTTCGACCCTAGTCCCGGGGTCTTTCCCTGCCCCGCCCTAACATTTTGGAAGCCGCCGCGAGCGGGGCGACGCTCGTGGGATTCGAATGAAATTTTCTGGACGTGGGTGGGTGTTTCTGGTCCACACATCACGTATACAGCAGCCTTCTGGCTGCCCTGCACTCTCTCTCTCTTTCTCTCTTTCTTTCTCTCTCTCTCAGCCCCGGGACTTGAAGAAAGAGTCTGACCTGAGGATAGAGTACCAAGAATTCTCCGAGACCATTAATCTGTTCCGTGTGACACCCGAGGTCCTCTTTCCCCTTCTTTTTCTCTTTTCCCTCTCCTCTCTCTCTCTGTCTCTCTTCCTTTTGTTCCCCTAAGCCCGTCGCACCCCCGCTGGCGATCCCAAGAGTATACGAAACAGGCAGGCATACCTACCTATTTGGGGCCCGGCTTGACCTGAGAAAACGATGTCGTTCGATGTTTTCACGGACACGGTAAGTTTTCTGCCACTCGGCGCTCCCTCTCCTCCCATAATCAGCGATAATTCACTCAACAAACTTCGCGTCAACGAAAACGACGACAAATTGTCACAAGGACGTACGTACTTGTCGTCGACGGCGCGTCGTCGGTTTCCGGCGGAATCCACCTGTTCCAGTCGAGGATCGCAAAAACGGGTCACGCCTCGGGCAAGAGAAGAAGCTTCTTTTTCCTGCGGGCGGCAGATCGACCTCGATGTGGATCTATATACCGAGGCATATAATTGATCACGGACAGCGAACGAACGAGGCGAGCGAGCGGGCGAGCGCCTGCGTAAGAGCGATGTGGTACTTCGTGCCTCTTTCACGCTGATTTGTGGTTTGCACCCTGCACGCAGGTTGGCCGAGCAAGCGGTGGGAGTCGATTATCTCTCCCTTCGCGCGCGGAACGAACCGCTCACGTATCACGTCTATACATGACGTACGGCGTGTATTTACCTTCGCGCTCCGCGGCGAGTTAATGCCTGACGGCTTCTTCGGGAGCTGCCGCGGATATTTATACACGATTAAAAAAAGAGTTCACACCGGTAATATGCTCATAGGAAAATTCTGCTAAAAGACCGTAGATCTTAATTGATATAAAAACTGCAGGTCTTAAATATTTTATGTAATAAATCGCTGTTGTAAGTAAGAAAATAATAAAAATGTCTTTAGATGATTTACTTAACAACATGACAGATCACTCGCGAAATTATTTTCCAAATTTACATACGAAAAGCGATACTGTCGTATATTTTTTCAAGAGATGTAAAAAGTATACAAGAAAAATCAGAAAATCGAGAATCACTTCTATTCGATACACCTCTCGGAAAGAAAAAAAAACGTCCCCGGGGAGAATCGTGGGTTTCACCTCGAATCTATCAAAATTGCTTCAAGTCTCATTGGAGTTATCGAAGAGACTCGCCCGAGTGAATCTTTACGCGAACTCCAAAAAGTTTGTCATCGGTGCGCGGTTTCGGCGGCAACGGCAAGTAGACCGGCGGGCGTCGCCGAAGAAGAAGGAACAATTAGAGGCCAAATAAAGATGAGGAGAGTCACAGTCGAGCGGGTTCGCAACGAGCGTGTGTGTGATTTCGGTCACGCCGTGCGCCTGTACGTTGACCTCCGCTCGAGAAAGAGAGAAAGAAAAAGAGAGAGAGAGAGAGAGAGAGAGAGAGATTCGGGGAGAAGGAAGAGAAAAAGGAAGGACAGAGAAAAAGAGACAGAGAGTGAGAAGGAGAAAAGAAGAGGGACGCAGGAAAGAGGAGCGGAGGGGACTGAGAGAGGATAGCATTTACTCAGCGCTCGTTCCTTCTTCCTCCCGACCCGAGAAGAGCCCTTCGACTTGCCTCGATTCGAACTCGCTCGTTGCCACCACCGGGGAGACACACCGAGGAAAGAAGACGGAGCGCGGACACGTTCGAGGGAACGGGCGAGGGAGACAGCGAGGAGAGCAAACGAAGGGAGACGGAGAATGATATTGCGAAAGAGCGCGATGAGGCCGAAGCGGAGCGGGATGCGGGGATCCGCGTCGAGGAGGCTGAGAACTCACTCTTCGAGAGAGTGAGCAGTAACCGACGTACATACGCCTCTCTGTGCACAGGTAAAGAGAGAGAGACAGAGAAAAAGAAAGAGAGAAAACGAGAGAAAGAGTGAGAGAGAACTCTCTCTTTCTCTGTCTCTCTCTCTCTCATTCGCCGTGTTCGATGATGTACACCCGTGAACAGCCGGAGAAACTTTGTTGCCGATGCTGGAAAAGCAGTCGTTCGGGTTCCGCGCGTATCGCGCCGCGTCGCGCTTGAAAAATATTGTACCACGAGCAGCCAAGATTGTTTACGCGAAGACGAACTTCGTCGGGATCTTGGAGTGAAATGAAATTTAAGCCGAAAGAGCGCGCTCTCTGGAAAATGCGCGCGTACTTAGCAAGATTGCGCGGCCATCGTGTCGCAAATACTAACGTTCCTTTTTATATTACGAGAACTACACACGACGACGAGAAAGACGACGGGAACGATCATCTTCGTGTGAGATCACATCATTGCTACTCGTTCGCGGAACGAGAGTTTTCGAGGGACAAGCTATTTATTTTCAAACTGAATGTTTATCATATTTGAGTGCTTAAAAAGTACGTATTTTATTATTATTATTATTATTATTATTTTCGTTTGGTACATTGTGAAATATGCGCCTTTGCGCAATTCATTAGCAAAATAAACAAAATATAATGTTGCAAAATGTGATACTATATTTTTTTATTTTAACAAACTGAACTATATGGGTTAAAAAAAAAAAATATCGCGAACGGCACGTTATATGGAAAATTACGATGCAACATTGCTGATGAAGCAGAGAAGAGAAGAATGCGAGACCGCAACATGGCATCGTCGTAAGAAGCGAACTTGGTACGCGGCTTGCGGCATTACCGAACGATTACACGCATCGATGCCGAGTCAACGTACGAAAAGACGATATTCCTTTTATCAAGACATCGCGCCGCTCGCTTCCTTTACCTTCGGTCAAGTCTTTAAGCTGATGTGTGCGTTGTGTGGCCGAAAAAAATAAAAAACTTTTTTGCAAACACATTTTGCAAATTGTTTTGTCTCATCTTCGATTGTTAAATAACAAATTTTCTTTCTGCAAAATAATACAAATTCAAACGCGTTGTCTTCGTTTATCTCAATGGTAAACTCGAGATTTCTCTGCGGCGCGTCGTCATTGAGCAAACAAGCATCACGTCCTTGTCCGAAGGACGAGAAGTACTCTAAGTTCGATATACTTAGCGGTTACCCAATCACCCTCAATCTAGCCCGCAACTATCTACTAACTCCTTGGTGACACCGTTGTACGCGTTGCGTCGGTTGTATCCGTGAAGGATGCAACCAAACTTCGAGTTCATGGTCGCGCTGAAGGCGATCTCATTACAGATTCCAACTTGCTTCTTCTTTGCGAGAAAGACGAACAGAGCAATCGGTGTGCCGAAAACGCAAAACCGACTCTGAAGCCGCGTGTACGTTGTCGAGATTTCAAAGAGCAAGCGACGCAAGTAAGTTTTGTCATATGTTTTACGATACTTAACAAATATATGTTTTCCACATGTGCGTGTATGTGTTAGAATTTGAAAAAACAATTTATTAAGAAATAAATAAAATTCTTCTTTAATACGTGTTTATGTAAAATGATAAAAATGGTTAATAAATAATTTGTTTCTGTCTTTTTTTCTTGCCGCGTAACTTCTTTCCGTGTAAAAATTGACAGGTTTTTTAAGTTGAAGAAGTTTCAAGGCGGAAGTTATTTATGACTCCTGCAAGGAAATGCAAAACCAAGACGAACGCAATCCTTAAATGTCACCACCGCGAAAACCTTGTTTGCGGCGAACTGATACTGCTTTTTTTTTTTTTACACGTATATGTATTACTCGCACGAGTGATACATGCATTATGTATCATTGTAGCCGATCGAAACATAAACAACCTCCGTGTTTATTTCCACGAGTGAAAAAAAAAAAACACCTGAAGACACACGCACTTTCTGTATCTTAACGGAGGGAATACACACATCTCAAGTCGCTTCTCGCTGAAATTAATTCATATAACTTGCTCTTCCTCTGTGTATCTTTGCCCCCGCACTTTCGATCCTCGGATGTTTAATGAACGCGTGCACATTCCGTGCGCCGCGGAACGAGTCCTCTCGTATCGGCCCGGGCCGATATATGTACCGAGTCTTACTCGGGATCCCAATTAATGAGCCCGATGAGATAATTGATCGGAGTCACGTTAACGTGCACGGCTGATCGCGCACGCGCCACCACCCGATCGGATTATCGCAACACGTGATCTCTCGTGGGGCCTCTCCGCTTTTGTTTTCCACCTGACGACTATGTTTTGCTCGTTCGACGAGAGGATATATTTCGCGCGCGCACGCGTGTCTTCAACGGACCCGCAAAATTGATCGCGCGACGTCCGCCACCAGAATGAATGAAGTTACATTCACGCTGTCGCTACGGCACAATGACAGGGTATTGTTGCCGACGATAGTTTCCGTGGATACCGCAATCCGGATTTCTATAACAACAAACGCCAATTAGTTGATCGATCTGCGGGCGGGATGAAGTTTCGTTAAATACGATCGAATTCCAGGCACGCGTGTTTTGCTCGTTCATCGGCCCGCGTAATAGATATATCTTCTAATCGACGATTTGACCTGTCCCGAGACTGATTAGCGCGTTTCAAATCTGGCTTTTATCTGATCACGGTAATGCGTCGAATTCCCGGTTATGAGCGAATATTTGCTTTTGCCGATATCTGTGCGACGTGTGTATTTATCGCGAAACGGTGACGCAAAACGCGCGTAGTCTGTAGTACGCGCGAGACGGAAATAAAGATATCTCGAGAGCGCGTCAAAGGATTTGAACGGATACATACCCTGACAGAATGAAAAACTCGTGTTCTATCCTCCTTAACGTTCGCAATTACTATACATTCCGATGACGTTCCTCTCTCTTAACACAAATTAATTGGAAAACATTACGCGAAAGCTATTTAATCCATTAGATTACCTCGTTAAGCGAGACTGCTGAAAATACTCGCCGGTTTATCTTGACTCGATTCATCGCAACGTATCATATTTAAATGACACTATCGTCGTCTCATCTCTCTCTCTCTCTCTCTCTTTCTTCGAACCTGAGAAATTTGCAATAATTGCGCATCGTAATATTATTGCAAAGATATGCACTATAGGTTCGGGCGCGTAAATTGAATTTTTCGTAACTTTTGAGAAAGACGCGCTTTCGCATCGAACGTTACAGACACGAAGAGAAAAAAAATTGACGAGACGGCAGTGCGATAAGAGAGGCGATCTTATGTCAGAAAGCGTCCAGGTTTTATCAGGGAATTAACTTAAAACCTCGTAATCTTTTGGTCATCTAATTATACGGCAAAACGCCGTTAATTCGCGGTTAATTTCTTAACGAGATAACGCCGCCATCCGCTAAGATAAAAGGGGAAAGAAGGGGAAGGCGTAAAGGAGGGGAAGGTGTAGCACCGCGGTTGCGTTAGAGCCTCTAATGGCTCCGCGTGGCCACGTCCGAGTGCCCAGTAGGTGTATAGGCAAAAAAAAAAGACGAGAACCGTGTTAATTAATTGGCGCGTAATTAAAACCCGCAACGCGGTTCCGGGGAAAAGAGGGACCGGGGCCACTTGACCAAGCGCTTCAAAGAGTCCGTGACACTAATCCGTGGACTTGACTGCGATGTGTATGTATAAGAGGCGATCCGTATAAAACGCGAATCTGTAAATATTTGAGTATGGATACTAGCGCATTAAAGATTAAACATATCAGGAATGAGAAGTTCAAAACACTTTATGATAATTTCAATTTTCACTTTCTCTGCGTTTTATAAAGAATTTATAAGATTCTATAATAATTGTAAAAAGATAAATGCAATACGTATTAACGCGCGTAAATTATTCGAGCCTTGTTTTTTATTTTCTTATCTCAGAGATCACAATGTAGTTTCACAAAATCCTACCAGAAAAAGCGTGTGTAAATAATCGCAATCGCAATAAATGTATATATTATATATATTACATATAATATTATATAATATATATATTATATATATAATTTATTATATATTTATAATACTATACCTTGTATTATATGCATTATATATATATACGGTAAGGTCACTGACCTTGATCACGTGACTTTAATCACGTGTTGTTTTTCCACTCTTCCCTTTCACAATTTTTTGATTTTGATTTTTATGCGTTATTTCTGCAACATCTCTCTATTATATGGTTTGTAAGACGTATATACTAGCTGTCATCACGGTAACAGGTTATGTTCACTGACATTGCACGTTAAAATAAAAACAATAATAGCGTGCGCGTAGCGCGCGCCTTTGTTGTACTAGTTATGCTAAATATCCAGTGAATAAATTTAACCCGAATTATTGGCAAAAGCCGCTGTCGCCGAAACTCTTGTCGCGACACTTCGAGCTTCCCGATTTCGGGTGGACCGTGTATCACGTGCGTGTATCTCGCACCAACGCACTCGAAAATGGCCAAACGCGCAATCACGCGCGCCGGTCTCCTCGGTGCGCCGCATAATTTCGGCGCAAATATCATCATCAGCATCGAACCGAAATCGCGCGCCGCGCCGTTAAGCCGCGCGTGTTGTTGTACGGCCGCGATTACACGCGCACATCGACGAAATGGAGGGTCTCATCCTTATCCGCGCGGCGGTCCAATTAGTTACAGTCAACGGCGTGGCGAGAAACGGATGAAAAACTTCCCCCGTCCGACCAACTTTCTACACAAACGCACCACCGCCTCCGCGCCACGCCGGAAATTCCGGAAATAATAGATGCGACCGGCGTTATGAATCTTATTTACGCGCGCATCGTTCTACCGCCTGTGCTACAAGGGCACGGCAATTCGCTCGCGGCTTGACCTGCGAACTACGTCCGCTAACTTTATTCCGTTCCGGTGGAACTATTTTATAGACGTTGAGTGAGAGAAAGAGAGAAAGAGAGAAAGAGAGAGAGAGAGAGAGAGAGAGAGAGACGAGGAATGTGTATTAATAAGAAAACGCTATACAATAAAATTTGATTATAATGTAAAATAATTTTTTTCTCTCTTTTTTCGATAAACGTAGCGCGCCAAGAATTCCCGCCAATAACACGAAGATGATCAGCTTAAATTACGTGAGAGGAGTTCACGCGCGCGAGCAACACGGAATGCACGGCGCGAGAACGTGCGATCGCGCAATCAGCGTACAGGGCCTCGTTGCGAGTTGTCCGCTCTAATGTCGAGACAGAATAACCTTTACCTCCGAGCGATATGAATATTCCTAGATCGTAACCATTCTTCTTCCTGCAATATTACGCTCGGAATTCTCGGTTGGCACGTGTATGCGAATATCTTCCCTCTTCCTTTACCCGCCATCCTCTTCCATAGATGAGTTTTTCGATCGAAAGACGTTTAATTAACATCT
The DNA here is from genome assembly GCF_002006095.1 of Pseudomyrmex gracilis. Classification (NCBI taxonomy): domain Eukaryota; kingdom Metazoa; phylum Arthropoda; class Insecta; order Hymenoptera; family Formicidae; genus Pseudomyrmex; species Pseudomyrmex gracilis. The sequence goes on from NW_018020707.1 coordinate 201,898, forward strand.
TACATATTAAGAATCTATCGATGCTTATCGTCGTCTCTTTGACGATCTCTGACAAGTTTGCGCGGAAAGAATAAATAAATTGCTCGACGTAAATTATCCGGCAATCTTATCGCGGTAAATAAAAAATTGAATTTTTTTCTCTCCCTAGACTTTACGCGATATGTCAAAGATTTGGATTCGCTCAGCCGCGATAAATATCAGCGAGCCCCCTTCTCTCTTTGAGAGAAACATGTACTAAAATAAATTTACTAAATGTAGTATGTAGAGGAACATGCATTACGGGCTGGCAAGACCGGGCACAGAAGCGGGTCTCTCCGTTGGCACGGATCATACGAAGAAATTTCACGGTACTTGCTGCCGTGAATTTATTAGCGTCTAACCATCAACTACCATAAACGCCGTCTCTCGACAAGAATTATATTATCTGCACGGCAATTTCGCAATACCGTCCCGCGAATTGTCCTTTTCCATGGATACACCTTCTTTCCCCTCTCCCTCATTCTTCGTTGCAGACTCGAAGTGAAATTAAAAGCGAGACAGATGCTTGGCGCCTAGGTGAGGGTGCATTATGGCTAATTAATCATCGCAAACCTAACGATTAACGCAAATTCTCTTCTTATATTTTGTGTGTATATATATATAATTCAGGAGAAGGTTTTTAAAAAGTTGCGTTTTTACCAAAGTATTATTATTACAAACATTTTTGTTATATTTGCTACGGAAAAAACACCGCCAAATAAAATCAGACGCCGTATCTGGTGTTTATGCATTTTTTTCATCTTTCGAGAGTTCCTGTTTTCGCGATAATGCCGTCCTGAGATCTCTCGATAAAGCTCCTTTGTCGTGTCGGCGCGCGACGCTAGGTATCGAAATATTTACAACGACGCGAATGTATAAAATAAAAAAAAAAAAAAATTCTCACTGCACATTGATCGAAGCACGCGCGCGCGCTTACAGCAAACGACACTGTGGAAAGATCAAGGAACTCCCATGGGATAAAGATGTCACGCGCGAACGGCTTTGAAGGAAATTTCCTTTCATAGCAGCCGAAAGCAATTATAGCACGGAATTTCATAAACTCGTCAAGTCACTCGCCGCTTCCGTATCTTCACGGAATAATAAAAAGAATCTCGCGATAATTTCGTCCCGTTGTGTCACGCGGGTTCGGGAGAGACAAGAAAGTGGAACTGACGACGAGAATGGGGAGGGAGAAGGAGGGAGGGTAGGTGTCTCACGGTGTGGGTACATTTGTTTTAATTTTCCGCACGACGAATCCCCTAAGCGACATAGATTATCTCGACGCACCACGGCGCGGACGCGACGAACGACACGGAAGAGAGACGTCTCTCTTTTCGGGAGATTTGTGGGAGGAGGGGATCGCGATTTGCCGCGCCCGGCCCTTCATCCCCCGGGACATGCGAGGTCACGTATGGCCCTCGGCCACGTAAGGGCGTGCGGGGCTCACGAAAGCGTTTCCGGAATCGCGCGAGCCTCGAACCGCGAAATCAGGCACGCGCGCGCCCCGGAATCGTAATTAACATTCCCGGCCATTAGTGCGCGGCCGATGTCCATCGGCACAATCAATCGTCGCTGACAAAGGTGACGTTTGTGGCGCGCGCTTCGTGATGTTACCGCTCAAGAACGGCCCGGAGATTTCGATCACGCGAATGGTCGAATCCTGCGCGTCAGATTTTTATTTCGTTTTTTTTTTTACAAGGAAAATAGTCGAAATTTTCGAAGGAAAAAAAATTATTTTTTCGCAAACTATATTTACGTGACAAAAGTTAAAACATTTTTCTTTTTTATCTCACACCGAACGCTCTACGGAATTATCAATACGTTTCCAAAGTTTCAGATTTGCTACTGATATAATTGAGAGAGAAAATATATAAATTTGCAGAGAACATTTCGCTGGAAATCTTCAAGATTTAGCGATAATGTTGTAGTGTGAGAGAAAAGTAAAAAGATGTGACATTTCTCGTACATGAAATTTCGTAGTCAACGGATACGTCTTTCGTAGCGAGCGAATAAGGTCGGATTAAAACCAGCACGTCGCGTCGGCTCGGGATATCACGCCGAAATCACGCCTATCTCTTTTATTTCGTTCGCTCTGCCCCGCTCGCGTCCCGCCGCTCTTTCCCACTCCTCGCGCGCTCCGCACTTCGTATCTCTTTTTGCTCAGCCTTTAAAAATCGTTCCGCGGATGAAAAAAATCCCGCCATTGCACCGGTAAATCCACTCGAATATCCGCCCACACACAGCGGCGCACACGATACGTGGACTCGCCTGTAATTTCGAGGTTTTGCGCGAGCAACTGCAAACCGAGTTAAAATTTGTTGACCGGAGATCAATGTCTCAAATATTCTTATCTTCGTTATTCCGAGAGCGGTCACACAGTGTTTAATTAGAGACTGGACGTTGATTAATTTTTTTCTCGCTTTTATTTTTTTTTCAACGTGCATTGAATATAAATCAGCTTATTTTTTTGGATTAAAACTTGTCCATTATTAAACGTATTAAAAAAGGTCAGAATTTATATCAATTTATTTATTAATAACTAAAAATTCTTTGCGTAATCTTAATTACACGTACAAACGCAAGCAATTAAAAATTTGTTATAAAATTCTTTCTAAAATATCTCGTATGACAAATTACATGACTACGAGGGAATCCATGATACTAGGGGAATGCATAAGTTTTATGACATTTGAATGAAAGTTATTAGAACTCGTAGACGTCATTAAAGTTAAACTTACGTAAATATGAGCACCGTCGCGCGGGCCACAGCGAAACCAATGTAAATGTAGTTCGCGGATTCACACACTAACACCGCCTAAAACCGTGTTCGAACGCGTTAATGGTAAATTAACGTAGTCGTTATAGAACGTAAAATAGCTTTGAAAAATTCAAGCGAAATCAAACTGCGTTCTCGGGATACGGCCGGATTTCCACGAATTAATAACAATTTACTACTCCAACTCACAATTCCGTTAAATAAAACCAAAAGTCGGAAATTAGAAAAATTCTACAGTCGATAATTCATTTTTTGGTGCTCCTAAATTAATGTTATTTTTTTCTTATTGTATTGTAATTTTTTATATTATTATTTTCCTCTCAAGAAATTTTTATATGAAAAATTTTCCAATTGAATACATATGTTGAAGGTAATAAATGAATATGGGAATATACATCATATCTTACGCAATTCTATCTTTTCAAGAGAAATTATCAATTATCGAAAATAATACCAAAATCGTATATGATCCTTTTGCACATGTAATTTGCAATAAATGAAATATCGGTCGAGATATTCTCGCATGAGAGTCACTGGCTGCGCTCGGTCGAGAGAGGAGGCGAAAGGGAGGTGTGGAGGCAGAAGGGGATGCCGTGGGGTTGGATGAAGCGAGGGGGTGAGGGAGAGAGGCGGCAGGGGTTGGTGCCAGGGTAGGTTTTGATCAATATCTCGCCCCCACCCCACACCACCACACCACTACCCTTCGTAGCGGTACACCATGCCCCCACCAGAACCCCATCACCCGACCACCATGAATAACCAAGACCATATAGCGGCCTGCAGATTAAATACATCGTGGTACCATACGATCAAACCACCTCCTCCCCCTGCCCGCGCATCCTATCCACCCACCTCTTTGCCACCCCCAACCTACAACCCTTCTCTTTAACAGCCGCCACCGCTTTCAACGTCGTCGACCATCGTGTTCCCGTAAGAACGACTGATTTGCCGCACCACCGACCTGAAAGGGATAGACGGAGAAGAGAAAGAGACACGGGAGGGGGGAGAGAGAAAGAGAGAGAGAGAGAGAGAGAACGCGAGAGGAAGAGAAAGAGAAGAGCGAGGAGGCGTGGGTGCCGTGTGTAACCTGGACGTACATGTGTGTGCACCGAAAACCCCCTTTTCCTCCGCATTCCGATCTCGCGTTTTCCCGCGAGACCTTCTCGTACAAGCGTACAAGGACAACGTCCCCCCGGGGAGCGTTTTGCAACACCGCTGATCGTGAACGAATCCGCTGTCTCGCGGCGAAAGTGAAGAAAAAGAAAAGAAGAGCAAAAGAAAAAAAGAACAATATGCTAAGAAACAGAGAGAACCGCGACGTGTGATTGCCTTGACTCTAAGAAGATAATGTTCGCGTTGTTTCTAAACTGACAAGTGTGCGTCGATTCCGCGAAACAGAAATACAGAAAAAAAACCACGGCCGAAACTGTTCCGTGCACTTTGCCGGAAGTGCTAAAATTAATTAAACAACGCATGCATAACGAACTTTGTAATTTTTCACTAGTGTAATTTCAGAGAAACTTAAAACTCTCAGCGCAAAACACTTGGACGAAAATGATGTACGTACGTAAGTCATGAAAATTAAAAAATTAGAAAAGTACTCGTTCCGACGTATGAGGCGGAAAATTAAGCAAAGCTCCTGAACTGCGATAAGTCTCGGCACGATGAACCACACGATGAAACAATAGCATCTGAAAATAATCGGTTATGCATGTCGGGTCGACGGCTCGACGGTTCGCTATTAGGCGCTAATTTAGTTGTAAGCTGCGCAGGGTTGCGAGGAATGAAAGGGGTCTCTGGGGACGATACTGGTTCTTGCTGGAAGGATCGTTACATCGTAGCTTCTTTGAGGTCCCAATTGAGGCAAGCGGGAAACCGAGCGAGGTCTCGATTCGGTTTTCTCGAACTTAATATACGCGCGCTACCGACGGCAAAGGCAGAAAAGAAAGAAAAGCTAATTATTTTAACAATTCTTGAAGACAATTTTCTTCTTTCCCTTCCCTTTCTTAATATAGTTCGACAGTGCGCATAAAAAAAACTGACCATTCCAAAAAAAAAAAAAAAAAAAAAAACGTTATGCGTGGCAACGACCGGAATCTAAACAGGTTGCGTTAATCCCGCGCGATATTTGCCTAAAACATGATCACACGGCCCGACTTACTATTAAAACCACAAAGCCGTAACGCGCAGACGATTTTTCCTCCCACTCTTTTTTTTTTTTTTCAGCTCGTGGATTTAAAAACAATCTCCACTCTGCGCCGCGCGCTCTGCTGCTGTTCGCGCGAGCCGCGGGGCACTTTTATCGCGCAGCAAAAATATGCTACACGAGGCAAACAGAATTTTCCGCCATAGAAACGGACGGATGGAAAACACGAATGTTATGCTAAGCCGGGGAAAATGTACGCGCGTGAAACGTATTTACGGGCATCACCGGACTTCGCTGTCTCGTTTCTCGAAACCGCGAACGAACAATCGGATCGAAACGCGTTTTCGAGACGCGATTGCGTTTCTCTCCCCGAGATCAAGCGCGAAATTCTCGTGCGTTTCTTCGTGCATCGATTCAAAAAAAAAAAAAAAAAAAAAAAAAATCGTGTAATAAAGATCGTTATTTGTTTTTTCGCTTTCTT